>NC_137939.1:23380862-23436348 GCF_963969265.1 Rhamphochromis sp. 'chilingali' | reverse complement strand
CAGTAAAGCCTAACAGGCACACAAGAAATGTAGAGATTGGTCAACAGGTCACAAATAGACTGGTTAACACTGAAGAGAAAGAGCCTCTACAAGAGAAAGGTTTTTAGGTGGCATTGCACTTCACATACACACGCCATCTGTCAAATGCACTCTGGTGCACGCTCCGAGATAAAAAGGCACCTTGTGTGTTTTGCTGTGAGTCAGGAAAGTGTCTGCATTAAGAGCTTTCCTGTGGCCTTTTTAAAACACAGACTTCTGCTCAGACTTTGATGTTGAGCATTGTATCTCTTCAAAAGGCAGGACAGGAGTGATGTTGGGTATCTAGGTCTGAATTTGGGATTTTCAAAAATGCACTTACACCTTTAAACATAAAACACAAGCTTAATATCATTTTGTATTCATTAGTTGGCGAGGACTGAATGCAGTCTGCATGAAAAGATCTACCTGTTCCTGTTTAAAATATGTCTTTGACTCACTGAGTTTGCACTTGATTGTGGTTTAGCTACATTATACAGCGGGGAAAATAAGTATTTGACACATCAGCATTTTTATCAGTAAGGGGATTTCCAAGTGGACTATTGACACAACATTTCCACCAGATGTTGCCATCAAGCCAAATATTGAAGTCATACAATCAAATCAGAACATATAAGTATACAAGTTAAACCATAATAAATAAAGTGAAATGACACAGGGAATAAGTATTGAACACACTTTATTCAATACTTTGTAGAAAAGCCTTTGTTGGTGATTACAGCTTCTAGACGCCTCTTGTATGGATAGACCAGTCGTCTGCATTGCTCAGGAGTGATTCTGGCCCATTCTTCCACACAAACGGTCTTTACATCTTGAAGGTTCCTTGGGCCTCTTTTATGAACTTTAATCTTCAGTTCTCTCCATAGATTTTCTATGGGATTTAGGTCAGGTGATTGACTGGGCCATTCAAGCAACTTGATTTTCTTTCTTTGAAACCACTTCATTGTTTCCTTGGCCTTGTGTTTGGGATCATTGTCTTGCTGAAATGTCCACCCTCTTTTCATTTTTAGCTTCCTGGTAGATGGCAGCAGATTTTTATCCAGAATGTCCCGGTACATCTCTCCATTCATCCTGCCTTCAATAATATGAAGTCTGCCAGTACCCCTTGCTGAAAAGCAGCCCCAAACCATGATGCTTCCACCCCCAAACTTGACTGTTGGTATGGTGTTCTTGGGGTGGTGAGCAGTGCCATTTCTTCTCCAAACATGGTGTGTAGAATGACTGCCAAAAAGTTCAATTTTGCTTTCATCTGACCATACTATAGTCGTCCAATGATCCACAGGCTTCTCCAAATGCTGTTGCGCAAATTTTAACCGAGCCTTGACATGCTTTTTGTTCAGCAATGGAGTCTTGCGTGGTGAGCGTGCATGGATGCCATGGCGGTTCAGTGCATTGCTTATAGTTTTCTTTGAAACAACAGTACCTGCTGATGCAAGGTCTTCCTGAAGTTCTGTCCGAGTGGTTCTTGGCTCTTGGAGAACCCTCCTGATTATTCTTTGGACTCCTCGGACAGGGATCTTGCGTGGAGCACCTGACCGTGGCAGGTTTATGGTGAACTGATGCACTTTCCATTTCCGGATAATGGCCCCCACAGTGCTCACAGGAACATTCAGCATTCTGGAAATGCACCTATAACCATTCCCATCAAAATGCTTTTCAACGATAAGATTACGAAGATCTTGAGAGAGTTCTTTGCTTTTACCCATTATGAAGTCTTTCCTGTGTGCCTTCTGGGTAATGAGGAGCCTTTATAGGCCATCAATTAGGACTAAAGCAGCTGATATCAATTAGTACTGATAGGGGACAGGATTTCTCTATCAATACTGACAGATTTCAGGTGATCTCCTGGCTTTCTATGTCATTTTGCCCCTTGTTATCTCCATGTATTCAATACTTATTCCCTGTGTCATTTCACTTTATTTATTGTGGTTTAACTTGTATACTTATATGTTCTGATTTGTTTGTATGACGTCAATATTTGGCTTGATGGCAACATCTGGTGGAAATGTTGTGTCAATGGTCCACTTGGAAATCCCCTTACTGATAAAAATGCTGATGTGTCAAATACTTATTTTCCCCGCTGTATGTAAGTCTTTTTACCTATGAGCTTCTTCTACTACTATTGTTGGATGGCCATGAACATCTTTTGTGGCCTTTTTCAATTTTATTTGATAGACACAGTGAAGAAAGGACGGGAAAGCGGGGGCAGACACGCGCCAAAGGTCCGTGGGTCGGACTCAAACCCGGGCTGGACAGTCTCAGCTGTATGGCATGTGGCTGCCCACTCAACACACTGAGCTAAACCGGCACCCCAGGATGCCCGTGGACATTTAACCAGACTTTTTTTGTACTATGATGTGATTTTATCATGACCTGTGACTGAAGACGGTGATTTCCTTTAAAAAATGAGTGACACAAACAGTTGCTTTTTAACTTTCCCAACACAGCTATAAACCATATAAAGGCAGATTTATGGAAGGCACAGAGAGGACAGAAGACCAGAAAGATGCAATCACAGATTTACCCAGTTCAGTTGTCTATTTCAGTGTGTGAGAGAATGAAATGGAGAGATAGCATGCTCTGGGTGCTTTTGTGTTATTTGAATGATAGCTAGAAGTGACGCAGGTGAGATTATTAAAAGACCTTCCTCCACATTACTGAAAATAACATGGAGTAATAGAAGTTAAGCAGTGAATGACTTTTCCAATTATTGCAGTGTGAAAAGAGTCTGGTCTTTAATAGTGAAGGCTTATGGCAAATTAGAGGTGCTATTCTCCCTAGAGGTAACAATGGAATGACTCGCCCTCCTCACGCTCCTCTTCCAGGCTGGGAGAATGAAAATAAGGCAGCCATTGTAGTGGCAGACAAAGAGTGGCCGCACCCCTTAGCTTTGGTTTAGAGGGGTGAGAGTGTGAGGGCTGCTATCTCACTGTAACCCCTCTCCCTCTCTCCATCTCTGGCCCTCTCTTTCATTAGAAGATTGATTAAATTGTAAAATTGGGAGTGTGATGGATGCATGAATGACTTCTCCAGTCGCCCCCCTGGGCTTTGACAAGGACAATATCAAGGACCCCCTGTAACTCCCTTTTCCTGCCTCGTCTCTTTATCCCCAGGAAACCCAATCTGGGTAATTAGAGTAAAGAGTGTCGGAGGCTTGTACGATAGAGAGAGGCTCAGAAAGAAAGAAAGAGAGAGAGAGAGAGAGAGAGAGAGAGAGAGAGAGAGAGAGAGAGAGAGAGAGAGAGAGAGAGAATAACAGTGGCACAAAATCTGCTGCCGCTGCACTTTTCCCAGTCATTACTGCCCCCCTCCCAACCTCCATCCATACGCACGCACATACAGTTTTTGCACTGTCCACCATACACAGACCACTTTTTCACATCCCTTCTCCTTCCTTCTTCCTCTCACTTTCTAAATCCATCAGGCAGCAGTGAAGAGAGAGAAATGCAGACTAGAGGGAAAATGGAGGAAAGAAAGAGTGAGGAGAGTGAGAAAAAGGGAGAGAAAATAAAAGTGGCTCTGAACTCACTGCATCAGCAGAACTCGGTAGCAGAACATGAGCCCTTTTGGCTAGAAACCTGGAAACAGTAAATGCAGAGAAGTTGCCACAACTTGTATGATTGGACAACCGTCTGGTAAAATATATACATGCTGTGAGAAAGTGGACGGAATTTTCCCCGACGACCAGACATGTGACCTTTGTGGGAAGATATGCCGCGAGAAATTTGTCTTGAATTTTCTCTGTCAAAGAAACACCCAGTTACATCACTGCATAGATGCATTTCTAGTGGACTTTTGCTGAAGGGCTGTTTGGAAGAAAACGCTTACAGTACATTCCTTCCAAGCCTACGGGGAGAAACCCTTTGGAGATATCATAAGGTAAACAGGTAAACAGCTGTGAGTAAAAAGGCAAAAGAGGAAAGGTGTTCGGGTAGAGGCGGGAGCAGTATGCACTTTTGATGTTGACTGGAAGCCTGACAAAATGTGCTGCTCCCTGCCAAGTCTGCCCCTGCCAAGCACAGGCAGAAACTGAAGAGGGGCTGGACCTTGCAATGGTGCTGCTGGGCGTTTGGAAAAGTTGTGCATTTACACATAATGCATGCAAAGACAAAGACGCATACACGATGGCTCTGCAGCCTCTGTGTGTCAGAATGTTTCCCAGGATGTTCTGGCTCCCACTAAGTAAGCGAGGGATTCTGCCTGGCAAACTCCTCCTCAGCAAGAGTCCAGCTGTCATCTTGACAAATGAACCTTGGAAGAGTGAAGAGGGGTGTGTGTGTGTGTGTGTGTGTGTGTGTGTGTGTGTGTGTGTGTGTGTGTGTGTGTGTGTGTGTGTTTGTACAGCCATGTGTGTCTGCGGATCCGTGCTTGTGGGTTTTTGCTGGTGCATGAGCACAGCACGTGTACCATAAGGATGACTTACAGATGGCTGGTGTACAAGAGGATTTAGTTTTTTTGACAAGTAGCAGGCCTGTCAGTCCTTGATTGATAAAAATCAGAAAACAGTTTAGAGCCACAGAGGCCACTTTCTCCGAACCTCTTTCTTTTCCCGGAAGTTATCAGGAAAGCATTTCTGAAAATTTGGAAATGCACCAGCAAGCTCAGCTGCTATACGCCGTGATGCAAGGCGCTGTGCAAAGCGCTATGCATCAATGACATTGCGGTTTTATGAACAATGTGAGGCATTAAATCTTTTATTGAGCCAAAGGAGTAAATGTTCTCTTCTCCTGGAAATCAAAAACAAATAAAAATGTATAAGGATCAACAGGGTGTACTGCCCAGCAATACTTACAAGTGAAACACAATGCTAAACCTGGAAACTTTTTTCTTTGGTCTGGTGCTAAACTGTTTATCATAGGAGCTATTTCATCTTGAGAGGTTGTGGGAGATTTTACTGCACTGTGAGCAATTTTATTACAAGCGTACACAGCCACGTTTTCCTACTTGTACCAGGTCTTTGTGTGTGTCTGTTTGTGATCTTGTCTGTGTGCACAGTTGCCTCTGTACAAAAACAAGATCATCCCATGACAGTATCTATTATGCTTCCATGAAAAGGTTCTGACTGAAACCTTTTATTGTAAGTGACAAAGTATATGGGATCAGATTATTCTTGTGCAGGCCTCAATTTTGATTTCCTTCACATTTTACTTTCAGGGGGGGGGAGAGAGTTAAATATGAGGAAATGGAAAAATACGAGCACATTAAATAAAATAAGAATATTACATCACATGACTTGCATCCCAAAGCGTTTTTAATTCAACTCAGTAACATGCCCAAGGACATTTTCTCCTCACTATTACTCCTTTCTTCACTCCCTGTAAAAGCTGCTGCTTTATGAGGAATCTGATTTTATGTCGTAATGTCTGTCTCTCGGGAAAACATGCCGACATAACTGAGCTGAGGTGGGGGGAAAGCATCACCTGACGGGACAACTGCCATGTCTGCATCTGCATGTCTTTTGTCTTCATCTGTCTGCCGGCTTGACCCACTTGTCTGCATGCGTGATTCTCTCTGTAACTTCCTTTCTGCTCTACCGCCAGCCTGTCTGTCAACCTGTCCTTTCCATTCGACCGACCTTGCCTCATAAGACCAACAATCGCAGCCACCCTTTGTCCCCAACACTTCATTACTGGTCCCCACCGCCTCGTGTCCCCTTCTGAATATCTTTCTTCCAATTTTACTCCTCATTATTTTTTCATGTCTTTAGAGAAATACAGAATCTTGGCTCTCCTTCATCCTACTGATCCACAGGGTCGCCGAGGCCAACCTCCAGGGGACCAGACAGAGGCTGTTTGTTAAGCTGTTATTTATCTCCTTCATAAAGTCCTCCTCATCTCCTATTAAAGAGCCTAGAACTGTTGCCCTTGACTCACACATAACTCTTGTGTCTTTTGGTGAGATGATTTACTGTTTAATTTAACACCAACTGAACCCAGGAGGGAGCCTGCCTGGTGCTGCCTGATGTCATATCAGAGAGGAATACATTGGGGTTGTGAATATGTGTGTGTTTTTGCGTCTGCTGTTTGTGCGTGTGCAAGAGTGAGTGGGTGGCTGAGGTGGAGGTTTTGTGTTGTTTGTTTTTTTTTCCTCACAGCTAAGCCTTAGTAGTAGCTGCTCTGGGCCTCGTTGTGTGCAACAAGGCCACGGCTGGAAAATTTTCTCTTGAAAAACAAACCCCGCTGTGTATGCCTGATGAACATGTTTACCAGGACTTCACGCCACTAATTTAAAAATAATGAGATATTAAACAGTGAAAATTAAATTTCAGTCTCACTTTACTAAGCAGAGGATGAAACAAAGGCCAAATGCTGTTGACAAATACACAAATGTAGGAACAATTAGTTTTCCAGTCAATACCAGAACACTGTAGAAGATTCAATTTCCTAGTGCTGATAAATGTAATTACATTGATTGCACTAATTTCACTAGAGGAAAGGAAATGAAGTTCACAGGGTACATGCCAAAACAAGACTACAGTACAAAGAGTGGGAGTCTCTGAGGAATGTCGGGAATTATTCATGAGAATCATAACTAAGCATACTGAAATGGTTCTGTTAAAGAATCTTTAAAGCTTTTCTCTTCATAGTGCACGTTTGTCCTCCACTACCTCCTTGCATAAGATATTAATGTGACTGTAGCTGCTCACCCCTTTTTAAATAGCATTGAGATCTCATGCTGTTCAGAAGATCGTCAAATTGCTTTTATGGTCAAATGTTTCATTAATGATTTGACCTGTCAAAAAAGACAGCAGTGAGGGTGTTCTTCCATCGCAAAGACTCCATTAGCAGGAGAAACAATGTAAAGCACTTTCAACTTTCTTTGGTGTTTTACTCGTGCCATCGTAACTCGATATCCAGCTACGTCCCAGCTGTCACATGAACTCATTGAAAAAAATAATAAAAGGATGAATTATATCTGAATGCTTCCAATTTACCTTTGCATGACCCAAGGTAGATGTAGCTGTGCATGAGCAGATGAGTTAATATTTGCGATGATCATTTTTTATTAAGTAGATAAGATAAATTGTTTACCATGACATGCACATGCAGCACTTTGGGTGTTTGAGTAATGAACCTTATTTTAATGTGTAATGAAATTGACCAATTAGCATTGAACGCAAATAGAAAGGAGGAGGCTGAAAGGGATATGATATACAGTATTTAAGGCAAAGTTGTGGATGAACTATAATGGAAACGATGGCACAACAAGAAAGGTTACGAGATGAAAGGCTTTTCAATCTATCCCGGGGAGATGTAAAAGCTTGTTCTGGCAATCAGGGAAAATAGTTTGAGATATTTTTTTTAAAAATAACAATCCAAAAATAAAAGTCAGAGGATCACCAAAATCAATAAGCTTGTCTGAGGGCCATGAATGACTGCATAAAATTTGATGATAATCCATCTAGTAGTAATGGTATGTTCAAGTCTGGACCAAAGTGGTGGATCGATCAATCACTAAAGTGGCAGACCGGCCAACCAGCTGAGTGCCATTTCCATCCTTGGAGCAATTCTCTAAAGAGCAGAGCAAAAAGAAGAGCATGAGAAAATATCAAACTGTATTTCTAGCAAAATGATCTTCAATGTCACTAAACACTGGATGTTTGTGCTGGAAGAAAATTCACAGCTGGGGTTTGGAAAGGAAATACCTCGTGTGAATTCTCGGGGAAGTGAAATCAAACAAAAAAGATGAGAGTTTAAAACGGGCCAAGATGCGTTACAGCGTAAAGACAAATGAGCACAAATGAAATGCTGACATGACTGTTCGTGCTCTCCATCCTGGACTGAGGCTGCTGCCTTTTCTTTCCACTTAATACTCTGTAGGAGGGCCACCCTTATCTGAAAAACATTTATTGTTTCTTTCTTTTCTTCTCCAGCTTGATAGAATGTGCTTGTGTGTGTGTGTGTGTGTGTGTGTGTGTGTGTGCGTGCGTGCGTGCGTGCGTGCGTGCGTGCGTGCGTGTGTGTGTGTGTGTCTGCTAAAGCCTTTAGCAGACTTTATACTGTAGATGCATCAGAACAATGGAATAATAAGAGACAAAACATGGCACGCAAATATAAAATGCTCCAGTACATATACAGCTGTGCACATACTTTTCATGTGTTTGATGGAATTATTGTAGCCACAAATTTGAATGTTTTTGCAGCCTGAATTCATTTAGCCTCTGCATTTCAACTTTTATAAATCATTCCATATGGGGACCAATGTGGTTTCCTAGTGGCCAAGCTCTGGATTGGGCTGTGATCCTTAAATACTCGCATCCCTGTGTTTCACCATCCTGTGGTTTTGTTTCTGGTGGACTAGGTTGAAAAAACAAAACAAAACAAGATGGAGTCCTGTTTTTCTGGCTTTGCTTTCCCTTCTCTTTGTTCAGGGATAAAGCCGAAATGCGACCAAACAAAACCCCAAACAATGAGCATATACAAAGGCAAGAGCGCAGCACATGCGCTTTACTGATCCTTTGTTTGCTTTCTGTGTAGGACAAGTAATTCTTCTCTGTGCCTGTGTATGCATCCGTATGTTTGTTTGTGATTGAATGTGTGTGTGTTTGTGAGCATATGTCTCGGCAGGAGGGAGGGAGCGAAGATGAAGGGGGAAGACTGGAGCGGTGCAGTGCTGGTGTTGGCCGGGTGGTGGGGTGGCAAGTGCCAGAAGGCTTCATTAGACTCAAGGGAAGAGGCTGTGAACAGCAGTTCTCCAGGAAATCTGTTAGACCTAAACACAGACATGCCTCTGATCCGGGTCTAGCCCTACAGTCCCTCTTTCTGTTTCCCTTCTCTCTCAGTCATATCCACCCATCTATTCGCCAGTGCAATTAGCTCCAGCTCACTTATACAATGAGGAACAGTCCCTACTTTTTGTCCCTCATTTTCTTTAAGATTCCTTTCTTTTTTCTGTCTGTTTTTCTGGTGGTGTTGTTGTTGTTGTTGCTGTGTCTGTTAGTGAAGCGGAGCAGTCATTAATCACTGGTAAATGTACGCAGAGAAAGCTGAGACACCTCGGGGGTGGGGTGCGATGGGGAGTTCTCTCATTCTGCTCGAAAAACGCTTCTCAACACGCTCCGTAGAGAGAGATGTAGAAAATGGAGCACAGGTGCTGCAGCGAGTGCAATAAACATAACCAGATGCACTGCAACACACAAATAATCTGATACAAATGTCAGTGTTTTGTCAGCGTTTAACTTACAGGGTCTAAATCTACTAGCAGGAAATAAATAGCTACAATAAATACTGAAACAAATGACAAATCAACTATGATGTCCAATAAAAGGCTTTCTGATCATATCGGTGACTGAAGACAAGAGTCCATCTGTTTGGCTTACTGTTCTCCTCGCTGCTCTTTCTCACCGTGGTATTCCTGTCAATATAATGTCTGTGGTTACTAAGGGATGCAACCGCACTTTATCGGAATATCTGGCTTCTTTGTCTGAACGAGAGCCAGCAGACAGAAAAATTTTCTTCCAAAGAAATATTATCCAATAAAAACAACAGTTTAGCTGAAATTGCACTCTTTTCACATCCCTGAGTCCAGCTCGCAAAATAAATGTCTTCTCTCTGAAAACAATATCTCCACTAAACAAAACACTAGAATATTACCCAGAGCTGTGGAGGTTAGAAAAGGATTGAAAAAGCAAGAGACGCTGAAAGGGGGAGAGAAGAGTGAGGACAAGGATAACTACAGACTGTCTTGGGGTGTGAACACATCTGCCCTGACACCGGCGATGTTGACGTTCTGATGCACGATTACTTGATTACATTCTCATCGCAGGCTTTTATTTCCTGACTCCATCTTTTGATCATATTTTGAAAAATGCTTTTTATTATGAGGCTGAGAGTTTAAAGACCTAAAACGGCAGCACTAAAGAAAAATGAGAGAAGTCCAACCAAAGGTGACAGTGCGTGCCACACCTCCATAGCGTGCTAATTCACACAAGCTGTCATTTCTCATTGTAGTCCACACAAATCCAGAACATGTCCAGTGAAAAAAAAGCAAAACAAAACCTCACTATTCCTTATTTGTGTCTACTATGTTAAAGCTCAAGTGTGGAAGTTTTCTATGCAAATTGACTGCCTTTACATTCATGCCTTTGTGATCCGAGTTCACAAAATGCTGATTAAGCCTATCAGCGACAAGTAAAAGATCTCTATTTCCCAGGAGCACGGTTTTAAATCTGCTGCCTGTGGTGACATACCCACCCTGCCACCTCAACTGTGATGCGCTTTATGTCAGATAGGAATGATTGATTTGCTGGAGCTGAAGAGAGGAACAACTGTAGTGATAAAGGCAGTAAGGATAGCAACTTACAGTACAACAAAAGCTATGGTGAAAACGTCTACAAAGTGTCTGATGAAAAAGAGAACAACCTTTTAAAAAAGGCCCACTATGTTTTAACACTAGTCAAGAATGCAGCAACAATATTTGTGTGATCACTGTCACTATCTGTACTGGCATTTATAAAGGAGTTTAAAATCTTAGTGACCAATGTCCATCAAACTGCAAATCACATCTTGACATACGCTTTCTTCTATGCACTTTAAGTAATATCTAATTCACATCCACTGACAATTTAGAAGCGCCAATCAACTTAACCTATGTCCTTAACCAGACAGCACAGTGGTGCGGAGGTTACCACCGTTGTCTCAGCACAAGAAGGTCCTGGGTTTAAAGCCACCAGCTGGTTCTCTCACTGCCTGTGTGTAGGTTCTCTCTGGGGACTCTGACTCCCCCTCACAGTCAAAATGCATGCATGTTAAGTTAATTGGTAATTACTGGCCCTGGGTGTAAGTACCAATGGTTGTCTGTCTCTATGTGTTCAGGGTGCACCCTACTCTTTGCCCTATGGCAGCTGTGATAGGCTTCGGCCTGTTTGTGAGCCTGAATTGGATAAGTGGAAAAAAATAAACATCTTTTGACGAAAGAAGTCCAACAAGGCAGAACCACACAGAAAGGGCCAAGCTGACCAAGAGGGTCTAACCTAGGTGACAGCACCTGTCACTGGATCACTGCAGAGACTTCAGGTTTAAGATACTGGATAAAAAAATATTTCCATTGTGGTACTAAAACCTTGCCTGTCAGGCAACCAGCAACTCTGACAAAACCAGTGTTTATACTCTTTGCTATTTTCAACCGGAAGCAGTACAACAAAAAAACAAACAAACAACCCAAACCATTTCAGACATTTAATCATAAATGGTCTTACTCGTTATCTATGCTGTTGTTTCATCAGGGGTTTCTTCTTTTTTTAGCTGATGCTTGTTCTAATGGTGGGGTTAAGCAATTGTTGGGGCGAATAAGGGATTTGGGGGGAGTTGGGTGGTTACGCTGAGTCTTTATTTACCCAAGCAAAAAAAAAAAATCGATGCCACTCTGCTGTAGGAGAAGTGTGTGAATCAATGAAAGGTTTCAAAAAGCCCCTGTGAAAAATCAATGTCCCTTACATACTATTGATGGAAGTTTGGCCATAGAAGAAAGAAACGACAGAGAACACCTGTTTATTGTGAAAAATTACTCTGCTCGCTCTTTGTTATAGGCTTTTTGGATCTCTTTGTTTTGTCTAGAACAGTGCTAACAGTATTTCTGTATCCTTTCAATTGCTCTCTTTGCTAGCCTTCCATTTTATCCTTTTGTTACAAGTTATGCAGCGCTCATGCCCATTTGTTGTAAGGAAGCACTACTGGCCATTATCGGCAAAGGAAGAATAGCTACATTCAGTCTCACAACTCTGACACTAGAGGTTGATAAGGTCTAACATTCAACCACAGAGTGATATCATGTACACAACAACTTGATGTACAGTAGGGGAGTGCAGGGTTCTGAAGCCGTCATCTCAGCACAGCTATTAATAAAATTCAGTCAATAACATTCCACTGTCACTGCCTTGACTTTAGAGACCGATAGGAGAACAGTTCTGCCATAACTTTGCCTATGCAGTCAACATTTCCCTCGAGCCATGTCAGGCTGCGAGCTGCGAGGCCAATCAGTAGGGGCTCTGTCCTGACACTTGCCCAATCGTGTGCTAGCGTGATCAAAGTGACAGTGCTGTAGACCTGCAGAGATACAGGTGAGGGCTGCTGTCACCCCACCTGTCCAACTGATGGCAACTCGGCCAGGGCAGGGAGAAAAGTACTAGGATGGTCGGGAAGGCCACTGCCTGCATGTCACTCAGTGCTGTTTTGGATGACAGAACAACCCAATAAGGAAGAGACTGACTTCACAGACCATTAGAAGTAGCATCACACAGCCATAGTGCACAGAACACTGAGTAATGGTGCAACTGAAGGGCGACCGAAAGACTCCAAGCGCTGCTTCGAGACCTTTTTTTATTGAATAAAATATGCATTTTTGCTTCATTTTTTTGAAACAGAAACAGATGCATAAAAGCCCGAATTCTCAACAGAGGACAAAGTAGGTTATTAGAAAGGACTAAGCAGATAAACAAGTATGGCAAAATTATCCCCATGCCGTCCACCCCTGTGTCCTTGTTAAAATCTCTAGCTCTCAGTATGGCCTTTCCTGCCCTCCAGTCATCATTAAAGAGAAAGACGGGAGCTTGAGAGTCCAACAGAGGCATCAACACGCATCACTTCTCCTCTGCTCGAAACGCTCAGCTCTCAGCAATCCACTAGCCCCTGACGGACCTATTTACCGCACAAAGTGAATTGTGTTTGGCTGCAAACTATGCTTCCAAATGTTCCTTTGATACCCTCTCTCTCTTTCCCCCTCGCCATCTCCTCTGTCTCTCTCTGGTTCTGACCAGCTCATGGAAATAGAAGAACTGTCTGGCCAGTTTATTGCTGGTGTAGCACTACTCATGGGCTCAGCAGGCTCAGATGAGAAAGCCACACTGTGCCAGGCTGATGGGACACAGTCCAGCTGTAGAGGCACTCACTCCAAAACACAGACTTACAAACTCCTTCCTCTTTGACTTGATGTTTTTGTTTCACTATGGAAGAAAAAAAAAGTTTCCTTCAAGTAGCTCCCCAGGCTTTTCCCTGGGGACTGGATGAAACCCAGTTGAAAAACAAAGAACAGAAACAATAGGAAAAATCTGCTTCTTTTGCACAATTTTAAACCCCAAAGAGATAAACTATGAGAGTTTTGTAAACAGCAAGGAAAAGCTGATGGCTAGATATTCCAGATAAAGAGAGAAGGAAAGAAGCAGCAGCGAATAAAGCAGCAGTCTTGTGGAATGTTTTTTGATGAGTTACAGCGTGCACCGCAATCTTAAAGTCAAGAGCTTGCCTATGAGCGAGTCAAACCACACATTCTGTTGTGACAGAATCCCTGAATTTTAAACCTCCTGCAACTCAAGCCTTTGCACAGCAAGTTAAACATTTATTTATTAATTTATTCGACAGGTGTGCGGGCTCAGCCTCTAACCTTTGACATGCAGCACTTATATATAGCGTGTAATTACAGCCTTATCAAAAAAGCAAAGGTTTTACAGAAATAAATTTTCCATCTGTAATTGTTGATGAATTCTGATTTTGAATGCTAAACAAAGACATGGTTATACACTCTTCATGTTTTTCTGCTGCTTCTTTATTTACAGGAAGTTCTAAACCAATAAACTAATGTGCCTATTAGGGCACAGAAGAAAAGAAATACTGTTCTACTCTTTTGACTTTGAGAATGGCAGGATTTCATGCTTTCTTCTCATATCAAACAAGAGGCTTCACTAAAACTTCTGTGACAAATTGCATTGTTATACAGTTATAAAAATAGAACTGAACCTTAAGCAACCTTTCTGAAATAACCTGATAAAGGAAAGAAAAGATGCATAAAAAAGGAATAAACAATCATTAGCTTCACTGTGACCCTATGGGACCTCACACTGTGCAAGAGTTTGCTGTTTAGGTGTCTAAGGGGAAAACTTCTCAGGGTCAATCAGGGCTGTTTAAATACCGTAAGGCATTGTGGCTGTAGCTGCATCAGGGGAACACAGCATAATCATCTGCAAGGATGTGGCAAACAAACTAGTTATGCTAATGTATTTCTGTTATTTATCACCATCCATTATACATATCCCAATCAGCCTTACTTGTTAAATGCCCTCAAGAAATCCCAGCTGTAAATTAAGAACACATCAGCGACGCGGCCAATCAAATCTGTCACTTACGCTGACAAGCATCTGAGGGAACGGTCCTCGAGAATTTTCAGCCACATTGATTGGTGGGATTACCCAGTCCCTCTTCTGTCTTCGTAGACCCTTGGTGATGTTGCGACCGGACCCTGGGAACATGATGACAGGAGGTGGTGTTTGTACCGCCTCCTTCTTCTCTTTTCTCCCAGCAACTTTCTTTTCATTCTCTGTGACCTTAAAGACAGAACAACAAGGTTTTACTTAGGATGCTACAATAGTAATTGATGTCATGCTAAAAGACAAAGCACAATTTTGCAGATAAAAGACATTTTTATAGGTTTAGCATATTTATTTTATATCTCTGTGAACTTTGAAATCTTTTATTATCTCTTCACTAAGAAAATGTCAAGGCTTTTTTAGCAGTTAGCTGTATGTCAAACCACTTTCTTGGGTACCAGCTTTTGAGAGCTTGCTGTAGCTGCAATGATCAATCATCACCTTAAAAAAAAATCAAACTCATCAGCTAAGATGGCAGTTGTCACTGTCACCTGTTTGTTTTTTTTAAATATAAAAACAAGTATTACATATAAGGAGGTATCTACTCTTTGTCCTTTAACTAGTATTTCTGCAGAGAAATCTGAAGTTGCTATGGAAACAAAGTGCACAATGCAATGATTTTGAAAGATCTAATGGACCCAGTCAGACACAAGATCATTCATCCATTCATTTCATCATTCGCCAAATCAGTCCTTCACTTGGGCAAAAAACAAGTCTTTTTGCAAGTAATTGGAGTTTTGGCAGCTTGGATAAAGAAAAAAAAAGTCAACCAAAAACCTTTTTGCAACTAAAAAATTTAACACAATAATTGTATATACAGTTGGGGAAAAATTTTAAGGTTGAACAGTCTAATTTTTATCGTGGTTTTATTTTAATTTATAGAGACAGAATGTGAAAAAAAATCCAGAATAAACAGATTATATAAAAGTTGCATGTCATGGAGTGAAATAAGGATTTGATGCACTTCAACCCAACCAGAATTCTGGCTCTCAAAAACTGTCTCTATGCCCGTGTGGTGCACATAACATTCAAGCACACAATCAATTACAGACACTCCTGATCTCAGCTTGTTATGTGTATAAAGCACACCCGTCGACAGAATCAATTTCATCTATTCCCACCTCTCCAACGCAATGGGCAAGACCAAAGAGTTGTCAAAGAATGTCAGGGACAAGACTGTAGACTTACACGAGGCTGGAACAGGCTACGAGACTGTAACCAAGAAGCTGGTGAGAAAGTGACAACTGTTGGTGCGATTATTTGGAAATGGAAGAAATATAAAATGGACATCAGTTGCCCTCAGTCTGGAGCTCCATGCAAGATCTTGCCTCGTAAGGGGATGAAGATCACGAAAAGGTGACGGGGTGCAGCGTAAAACTATATAGGAGTTTGTTAATGATCAAAAGGCACTACAGTCCTCAAGAACACCACTGGTAACACACTACGCTGTAATGGACTGAAATCTGCAAATCTGCTTGATAACGCACATGACATGATATTGAGTATCTAAATGATTTAGAGAATGTTTTGGAGAATGTGCTGCGTCAGATGAAACCAAAATCAAGCTTTTTGGCAACTCAACCTGCTATGTGTTGAGGAAGAGAAATGCATACTATTCCCACAGTCAAGAACATTGGTGGAAACATTAAGCTTTGAGGCTATGTTTCTCCTAAGGGTACATGATGACTTTAATGCACCGAGGGTCCAATGCAGTGTAAAATCTTGGATAAGAACTTCCTTCCTTTAGCCAGAAGACTGAACATGGGTTGTGAATAGGTCTTCAAAACATAACACCAAGGCAAAGAGCGGCTAAGGACGCAAATTAAAGTCATGGAATGGCCTAGCGAGTCTCCAGATCTCAATCCTATGGAAAATCTGTGGAGGGAGCTATAAGTTGCCAAACAGCAGCCAAGAAACTAAAAGGATTTAGAAAGCCAAGGAAAGTGACAAAACCCCTCGTCAGATGTGTGCAAACCAGGTGACCAACTACAAGCAGCGTCTTACTGTGCTTGCTAACAAATATTCAGTTATTATTTGCTTGGAGAACAAATACTTATTTCAATCAATGCTATATAAATCAATTTTTGGTTGATATTCGGTATTTCCACTGACTGTTCATTTCTTTGTAAGTGAACAAACTTACGAATTCAGCAGGGTTTCAAAAAATGTTTTCCCCAGTGTATTAGTAAGAAAAAAAGCAAAAATAAGTGAGAAAGAAACGGAGTCTTTCTAACGCTTCACAAAACTCAATGGAAATACCAGCAGTACAGTTCGCTGGCAGACCACATGAAAATTTCATGTGCCAAATGGTGTGTAAATTTACCTTAATGCACCAAACTTGCTTTAAATTCAGAGCATTAGCAGATTTTCTGCAAAAGCTTTCCAACAATTTGTCCTTTTTACAATACTGCGTGCAATTCTACAAGCCTAATTTCAAAATTTGGAATGCTGTGTTAAATAAAGATAACACAAAAGAATGCTATAATTTGCAAGTCATAAAAGTCATTTAACGGAAAATGGCACAAAAAGAACATTATGATTATTGTTATAAATGTGCACTGAGACTTTATTTTTCTTTTTAGAAAAAATAAATGCATTTTAAATTTAATGACAGTAATATGCACCCATGATACATATTGTTGATAAGTACTTTTCTCTTCTCAAACAAATGATATGTTTATACTCAGTACAATTCTCACTTTAGTTATGTGCACACGAATTACTCCAGAAAATCTCTCATTTTTAACCAAGACACATAGGAGCAATAACAATGATATAGCAATTGTAAAAGACTATGGCTCTTAAAACATGTAAACATTTCTTATCAGAAGAACGCCATATGAGAAACACTTTGTGTTATCATGCGTAGACTCAAGCAGGACAGAGGTGATGTTAATTCTGTGCGAGTATGTATGTGCATATATTTAAAAGAAACCATAAACTTCATACCTTTTGTCATTTACACCAGGCATAAAAAGCCTATTAACAGAAAGCGTGTCTGGAGTTGGATTTACAGCCTCTTTCAACAGACAATGACAGCTGAGTCACAGACACACACCTCAATCAAACAGTATGCACCCATCATACACTTTTCTCACACCATCCCTATAGGCACAGAGAAATGACCACCACAAAACTGTCTTTTTGAAAGATGCTCAAATAAGGAACTCAAATGTGAAAGGAACCCATTTTCAATCTCCTAAAGAACATTAACTCATCCATGAGTCAGAACAGCTACATCAAATGCTGGAGTTATGACAGACATCAAATAAGTAATGTCTGTGTTGAAATACTGCAAACCACATGACTGTGAACAGACAATGAACAGAGTGTACAAAAATTTGCTTTATTGCAGATCCTTCCAAGATGAGCTAAAACAAGCAAAAATCGTTGAAATTACAGTAGTAGAACCTTTAGTGTGACACCTGATTCCCTTCATTATCAAATATATTATTCCTTCTGTTAAAGTATATTGCTTTATACATACACGATTTATCTCTAAAGCTACAGTTTAGAGCCCATCATCTGCAAGTTTACAGCTTCGTGTTTACTGTTCCAGTGGCAAAAGGTAATATTAAAGTGATACTATCTGCAGAGTTGTTCGACGGTAAGTTTACCAACACAGCTCAGGGTTACAAGATAGTAAAACATGTCAAGAATTCAGTCACGAACATCATAGCTGAAGCTATGCATCACTTGCACTCTGTCTCAATCACAGTCCCTTGAGCTATCCCTAGCTTTCGTGCTCCCCTCTGCCCTCTTCTTGCAGTGTTATTGTTTTTCTCTGTCTCCCCCTAGTCAGTAGGTACTGACAGCTTGTCTCAATAACATGGATTCCTCAAGCACTGGGCTGTGTTAGGCTGATGGTGCACCAGCAGGTAAAACAGCTGCACAAAACTTTACTAACCAAACACTCACACCAGCAGACAGCAAGAAATTTGTAGTTCGTGTCTTTGTTATGTCTCCTCCAGGATCACTAATTGAGGCAAGTAAATCAACTTTCATTTGTACAGGGTAGCCCATACCTAGCAGTTCCCCCATTTAAATGCACAGTGTGCAAAAACTGAAATTATAAAAGAGATATAAACAGGACAAACATATGGAGAAAGTACAATCATGTCATCTGCACATCTGTGATGTGAATCTCCCACAACATTTATTCAACTGTTACACCACTACCAGCAGTTTGAACAGTTAATACAAGGCAGGATGGATTTGTGCTTTCATATTGTTTATGCCAAATTTTGACCCCACCCATCCAAATGTCTCCATAGAAACTGAGACTGTAAAGAAAAAAAAAAATTGGCAACATTTTCCAATCTTATGTCATCCCACTCTGATGAAATGCATCCTTAGATTCTTGTTTCTTCTACTGCTGTTGCCCCTGTACTTCAAGTTTGATGTGTTGTTGTCTTCATACCGTAGTTTCAGTAAGTGTTTATTTGAGTTATTGTTGCCTTCCTATCAGCACTCTGGCCATTTCCTTTGACTTTTGGCATGAACAAAATATTTACAACTAGAGAACTGCTCACTAGATATTTTCTCTTTTTTGGACCATTCTCTGTAAAAGTTAGAGATAGTTGTGCCAAAAAAGCTCAGTTTCTTGGCAGTTTTTGAAACACTCAGACCAGCCGATGCTATGCTTAAAGTCACTTGATCACCTTTGTTTCCCATTTTGCTTGCTATGTCTAAATGCCTAAATGAATTCCAGCCCTGTGATTGGCTGATTTGATATTTGCATTACTGAACAGGTGAACAGGTGTGTCTAACAAAGTGACCAATATTTTGGATATATCTAACTAGTGGTTAATAATTTTGCATTTAAAATATGGAAATAAATATGTTACAGTGTGTACATGTGAGCATGTGTGATGGGAGGGAGTATAAAAAATCCAGCATCATAGACTCATTTGTAAAAATAAACAAATAACTAAGTAAAGAACAGGTTCAGTTACATTGTATTTCCATTAAAGGTGATTAGTGCCGTTTATCTTTCTTCGAGTTTTTCGATTGCTGTTACTTCTGTGAAATGTGTAGCTTTACAGTTCCTCCCCAGCAGCTGACATTTGAGAATAAAAATAAAATACAACACAGAAGCAGTCTACAGTGTTGGAAGATGGCAATGGCTTCTGGCACATATTGAAAGTTGAAGGTCCTGTATGATGCAGTCTATAAAAAGTGTTTTTCTTTGTCTCTGTTTGTTCTTGCCTGGTCAAGGTCCCTCAGAGGGTTGGCTTGTATCTGCCAGCGGAAACAATGCTTTCAAGGCTGACTTCATTAGATGGACGCCCAAGAAAAAAGCTTTTAAGGCTGTTTTAAAGAAAATGTGTCAAGCAACCTGGCATATGGTGTGTATGTGTTTGTGTGGGTGGGTAGGGATGTGGGGTGTGGAGGAGCATGGGCTTAGGTGTCATGTTCAGTTTCATCAACCAAGTGCTGTACTTCAGACATCTTGGACTGTGAAATCCAGGGCACTTTAAGTAATAGTGCAAAAGGAGAGGTTTTTAAACAGGTAAAGGATTACGGTAGGTGAGGAGACCACATTCACATTCAAAGAAAGACTGGATTTGCTGCTCCACATGGCCATATGCAATAAATATTTAATGTACCATCCACAAAATTACTGCTCTTAAGGGTTCTGCATTGGTAGATTTTTACCACTTTTGTAGAAAGACTTTAAACTTAAAAAGGCCAATATTATAATAATATTTAATAATATTTCCCATAGCTCCCATAGCTCTGTTTTTGGTTTCCAACGTTTGCTCCTGCTGGCTTAAAAATGTAAGAGAACAGGAAGCAAAACAAACCCACAGACGTCATATTTCCACTGCTTATCTCTACTTTATTATATTCCATGAAAGCTTAAGTTGTGAAACAATGCCTTACAAACCCGCTGTAAGCTGTGGACAGGAATAAGCCTCACGTGTGATTTGTCCCTAGAAGTTGGCAGTCCAGCAACAGCTAGCTTAGTTTATAGTCAGTTCTAGTAATTTAGATGAAATTGCCCATTAAGTAACGCAGAGGGAAAGGTGCTCTTATGAATTTTAGAGGAAAGTTTTTTAAGCCTGAAGTTCAGCACCACATCATATGTACCCTAAATAATTAATTGAAACAATTAAGTAGGTACAAATAATTATATAGAAGCAACAAAAAAAAAAAGACTATGACTGTGGGAGGGTTCCACTCACTGTTGTTTATTTCAGTCTTCTAAGAGCACAACAACAGTAAAATCTGTCTATCATCTTTGGATCTTGTAGGGCAAGAACTAGCTCAGTCAGCAAATTAACAAATCAAACCACCCTCCATGCTGTGCAGCAGTCTGTTGTCCATACTGGGATCCATTCCCGAGTGAGCAAAGTTCAGCAGCACTTTAGACCTCAGCATGCCACTGTACTCTTGCCATGGGCCCAGAACAGACAGCTGAGGCAGCAAAGTGGAGCTCTCCATTGCATCCCCAGCGACATCCCATCACTGCCACACTTTTCCCATACAAAAAACAAAAACAAAAAAAGTCCAAATGAAACAGTGATCTTCTTTACAACATTGCGTCAGTTCTTTGAGGTCTGCAGGCATTCATTTATACACAGCTCTAAGGTTAATTCTAAGGCCTCACCGCAGCATTTCAATCAGGTTGATGTTTGAACTTTGGCTGAAACACTTCTGTTATTGATTTGCAACTCTGCTTGAGACCATTGTCCTTTTTCATTACCCAGTTTTGGCCAAGCTTTAGTTTTAGGACAGATGTTGTAACATTTGACAATACTTTACTGTACAGATGAGTTGATCATCGACTCAGTGATTATAAGGTCCTGAGCATTATAGCCAAACATTTTCACTTTGGTCTCATCTGTCCATGGAAAGGACATTGTTTCAGAAATCTTTCAAACAAGCCATACTTGTTCAGTCTTTTTTTAATTATACAACCAAAAACTTTAAGATTTACCATGCTAACTGATTCTTGTAGAGTCTGAGATGTAACGTTTGGATGTTTTTGCAAATTCTTTTAGTACTGCATGGTCTGACCTTGTGGTGAATCTGCTGGGATGTGATGTCCACTTCTGGGAAGATCGTAGCACTTTACTGGTTTGAATTCTCCAAACCAGTAAACTGCCAAAATTTAGATTTTTCAAGAGGTGGAAAATTATATCGGTATTCAGTCATAATATTTTAGAGAAATCTGTAAGCCTCCTTTGTTCTCCACCAAATCCAGATAGTAATCGTCAGTTCTATTTCATGATTTCGATATTCAATAAATTGCTGTAAACACGAACTGAAAAACACTAAAACTAAATTGCTGTCTTTATGCTCATGGATAATGGATAAATGTATATTGAGCTTTTTGCTAAAAACACCAGGCGTTGGAAACATTGCTGATGTGTAAGTGGTGTATACAATCAAACACACACGCAAAATAAAAGGGCCAATTTAAAAAAAAAAATACTAAATGTGGTAAAGTTTCTAATTATTTCAAGGTAAAGCACAACCTCCATGACTTACCTTTTAATAGTATGCCTTAATGTCATAAAAAAACAGCATCACAACCCTCATCATTTTAAAAACCTTACTGTGCAAGATTGTGTAATCCAATCAAAGATCTGACCTGTTGATTACATTAGATGCCACTAAAGTGTATAGATGACTTTAATATGAATAAAATACAGTTCAAACAACTATTCTAATATATAATCAAATGTAGTGGAATATCATAAAATATTCAGTGCATATTCAGACATAAAATGAGTAAAAACTGAGTAAACTGTGAACCTATGCCAGCAGTTCAGTTATATATGAATTAGTTAAATATGACTGTGTTTAAATTCTCGCCATCTAAAGTTGCCAGTTTAGGAACTGAAGCATTTGCTATTTTGACCAACAGGGGTGCTACAGTACAACCCACTGCACTGGAACTGACAAAAATCCTGATCATCCTTGATCAGCTTGTGCTCATTCTCAGAGTCAGAAAAGAAAGAACCAGCAGTCTCCCCTCCTCCTCTTGTACTGTGTCACCCATCTGCACAAGAGGCAGACTAGTCCTAACAAATTTTACCATATTCTGTTTCCTGCACTGTGCGGTTTGGGGAAACTTGAGCATGACTAGGGTATCAGTCACGGTTTTCTGTCTCATCTGCCGGCCAAAATAGTTTTCTGCCAGAAACTCAGTGTGGTCCTTTGCATTCAGTCCATATTCAAGAAACTAATGTCTGCTAAGCATAACGTGCCCGTGTGCACAAACTGAGCATGAGCGAAATGAGACAGATGTGAGTTAGGCCCGGATAAATGCATTCTTTTTCTTCAGAGAGAGGAAAGCTTCATGGGGTTGACTGCAGGGGATGGCTGCCCCACATCCCACCAGTGCAGTGAGGGGAGGCAGAGGTGGAACAAGACATGTTTGGGATGGATTGAGGGAGATGAGGAGTCAGTTGTCAGAAGCAGATGTGACCCCCCTCACCTCCCTCTGCCTAAATAAGTCATGCTCTAAATCCTTTTATCTACACATGCTAACAGGTACTAGTGAGTTCCCTGAGGAGAAATGTAGAGAGAAAAACATGCACAACAAGAAAAAAACCATAAAAACGTAGAGACACAGAGGCAAAGATCTCTGCCCGCCACTGCAGCAAAAGGCTTAAGCAGGTTTTTCTTTCACCGTGGTATAATTCTGATCAAACTTCAACTCCGATTCTCTCTTTCTTACTCATATTCACATAGAAAAATTACAGGATGGTGATGCAACAGATTTAGAAAAATAGGAAAAGCAGAGATATGTGATCACTTATTCAAACTCTTATGAAAGACGGAGGAAAAGTGGAGTCAAACTGGAGTTAGACTTTTTAAAGACAGCTTTATAGATTCTAGAGATTTTGTTATTTTTCTTAATACAACACAGACGGGGCACACATTCTCTGGCATGCAACCCTGCACAGATTAAACCTTTAGGTGCCAAGCGAAGACACAAGCACACATAGAGCATACGCAGCAATGAAAATTTAACGCAAAATTAGCATAATACACACTTGATCCAACATAATCTCCCACAATAAAATAACATTCTTGCACACATGCTTATGCACAGTAATGCTATGTGAACAGGAGTCACTGAGTGTGAAATGGATGCCCCCCAATCCTCGACCAAGCTCCCCCCCACCCACAGCCCTGGTGCCATCAGCCTTAGCCAGCTGGCGGTGGTCCCAGCACTTCCCCTCCACGCCACTGCCTCCCCATAACCCTGCATGCTTTGATATCAGCCAGCCCCTGGCTACCCAGACATCTGGAAGTTATTATTCAACAGAGCACACCACAAAGCACCATTTCCATAATGAAACATCACATTTTGTTTTAGCGCCCTGCTTTCTCCTGCTGTCCTCATACATGTTTGTTACAACTTGTAGCATATTTCTGACCTCTGACCATCTTGTTTGATTGCTTGTCTATTCTTTGCTCCTCGGGATATACATATTAATTGACTCAGTGGAAAATTACGTTTAAAAATGCATTCATTTGACCTTTGACACTTTAGTACTGAAACTCAGTCGAGTGAAAAAGCCAGCATTAACTATAAAAGAGCGTAATTAAAGATCAACCTATTCAGAGCCAGAACAATACACACTCTTCAACTCATTCCCAATAACTACCAGCAGATATCCCACTCTCTGTTTGGCTCTGTGAATTTATGACTGACATATTGCCATTGCTTCCATTTTCTAGCATTGCACATGACTACCGTCTGATTGTTAGCATAATGGAAATGTTTCACTGCTTTTATTTTCATCACAACAATGATTGGCTAAAAGTTTCTGACCAGCCAGGGACCAGAATTGTCTGATTCTCATTCTTGCAGCGAGCAGCTCCCTTTCATGCAGGAGTAGAGGCAAAAAAGTTGTGCACACCTTTCAAAGCCACATGCTAGCGATAAATTATCGTTAGCGTGGAAGTTCCTCACAGAGAGTGAGGGCACAACGTTTGGCAATGTGCCAACAGTTTGTAACAGTAAACCTAATCAAACTCTTTAACGACCTCCGTTATGGTGAACGTGGACATTTTAAAGAAGCGAATAAATGGAAAGTGTCTAAAACTAAAGCTATTCACAACTCTGAGCCCGAATCAAATGGGAAAACGAGAAAAGGGTCAATGTCCTGTTATGTGGTGTTAGAAACATCGAGGAAAATGATCTTACTACCTGATAATTGTTTTCTTATATAAATCTATTGCACCTGCTTTTGATTGATAAAGTAAAATATATAAAATAAACTCGGGGTGTACAGCAACTCATTTTCAGTTAATTATTTGCACTTCCTTCCAGGAGCATAGATCTTTATTTTCATTTGTTTCAGCTGTTGCCAGAGAAAATCATATATTGCATTGAGAAAAAGTCGAATTTTGCTACTATATGCCAGATACAGTTACAAGTTTTAGAAAGAAAACTGATTTTGGCAGGTCATACTTGGGGAAAAATCAGAAATTTTAATTGGGCAAGAAAATTATAATCAGTGCACCAATAATATGCATTTTTTATATAGCTATGATAGAATTTCCTGATAGTGAAAGCCTGTTCTAAACATTGACAAGATGACACTGACACTGACAATCACTGGGGAACTTTTAGGCTCATATGCATTTGCACTTTTACATGCAGGGCAGATTTTAGCCTGCTTTATTAGAGAAAACCTGCAGAAATAATAGCCAGCTTGGTAGACTGGAAGTTGAAAATTGAAGGCCAGAAATTGGCATTTCTCCCTCTCTCTCAGTGGTCACTGTTTCTGTGCACAGTTCCTTCCAAAAATAAGTGCAATGAGCAAACTCAAAATAAAGGTAAAGTTGAATCATTTTTATCCAATCCATGCACAAGTTGGAGCAGATTATGTATTTGTGTTTGCGAATCTGATGACGTCAGCTGTGCAGTCTGAACCATCAGAGCTGATTTGTGCTGTGGAAAGATCTGATTCACCGGTAAAGTGGCCGTTTAGAGGTTTTTCAGTGAAGAAAGCGGCAGAAAACAGCTAAAGTACATTTAGTTTGTTGCAAAAACCAAAATAATGAGCTCAAAGAAGTTATAATCAGGTGGAACTTCCCTGTGGTAACAGAAAGGTAACACCTTTCTCATTAGAGTCCATCTATAACAAGCACGAGTGTCTTCAACATTTTAGTGTTTTTATTTGACTGGCAGATAATGGCTGCTTCTTACCAAAAACGAGAACTGTCTACTGAGTAAAAACGAATCCTTGGCAGCCTTTTTTCCATTTTTTTTAAGTGAGTGAGATTTGATCTGTTCCGGAATTTACTTTCCAATAACTTATGTGAGATGTGCACTTAGTTAATGAACACAGGCCCCTGTTTTTGCCTAATGTAAATAACACTTGGGGTGATATTGGCTCTCAGAGCTGGCCTTGTGGTACCATAGTCATGGGGACAGTTAGGCTCATACTGCTCAGTCTCTGTCTCTGACCTCTGACAGCTTTTAAATAGAAAAGGAAGAGACAAGAACCCCTGGGATACCCAAGGCACAGGATGTTTTCCAATAACAGCTTATGGCTGAGGGGAATCTTACTCTCCCCCTGTGGCAGTCTGATTCTATCACTTTTAACTGTGTGGCACTGCTACTTCTTTCTGCTCCACCCCCTCTCTCCCCTTCGCTGAAACCCCAAGGAGTTTTGACCTGATTCTTGGCTGTTACTATCACCAGACCACTGGAGAAAATGTGATAGGAAAAAGAAACTCTGGAACGATAATTGAAATTTGAAGCATGATATTTCTGTGTGTCTGTGCTCGAGCTCATAAAATCTGAAACTCACCTCATTTTCAGTTTGTTGGGATGATGGTAGGTCAATCAGTGCCAACTGCACCATAGTCTCCCAGACATGTGTGTGCGGACCACTTGCTGTCAGTTTCAACTGGACAGGTTCATCTAGGTTGGCTCCCTCTCGTTGGGCAAAGATGGATCCATCTGTCCGCACGCCAAAGAGGGGGTTGCTGCTCTGGAAGACCACACCTTCATTTCCCATGCAGTCGTCAAACTTCACTGGAGACACACAAAAAGAGAGGATTTGAATTCACTATTCATCACAGTTGTAGAAACTAAGAAGCAAAACAGGTACAAACACTGGCAAGCATGAAGTTGAAACTGCTTTCCTAACTCACAAAAACATATCTAAACATAGCGTACCTGCAGTACTTGCATCTCATTAGGAGGAACATGACAAACTGGCTACTCTTAAGGAAGATTATTTAGCCTAGTCCGACACTGGTGTTTCTCACCATTTAGTCTCTATTAATAATAAGGTCAAGCAGTCACTATGATTAGACTCCTGAGGATTATTGTATGCAGATGCATGCCTCTTTATCCTGTAAATGTAGAGGTGAAACATGACAATGACAAGAAACTGTAACTGAATTTGATAAAGATGCATGTAAAGATGTCTGCTAGTTTATTGTTAGACTTACAAAGAAGAATACAGCATACATAAGGACAACAAACAACCTTTAAATCTTCTGTCTTCTATATTTAATCTGCTCATATAGTCAGTTTTTTGACAAAGACTATGCTTTTGGCTTTAGTTGTACTTCTTCTCTTTCTCCAATTATAAACTGAAGGCACATACAACATATAGAAAGTGCTGTGGAGTATGCTACATCATTATTACTCTAATGTACAGTAACTGCTGAATGAGGATTTAAATAGTTTCTCCTTCTATATGGCTTGGCTTGATAGCATATTTCACAGACTCCTGCAAATCACAGGGTTTGCATTGCTTCAATAGTTTTTCTAAGGCCGGTTTCCATTAGAGAATACAGTGTAAGCGTGTGGAGAAAACTAACAACCTGACCTGAGTGTTATGTAATTTTTGTAGCCGTTATAAATAAAAATATTTTTGCAGTGCAGTTAGCACTTCTTATTTGCTCCTTCTTTCCCTGACAAAATCAACATCTTTCCAAATATTGATTAAACCTATGATTCAGTTTAACCAATTAGGCAAAAAGATTAAAGGAAGCTTACGCTACACAGAAAGTATTGCACTGAGACGGGAAACACAAACCGTAATGTAATCTGAGGGATGTTAACGCAGAAAGCCTCTAGAGGTTTGTGTCCTTCATATTCTGTTAAATTAAGATGGCACCATAAACCTGTTCACCATGGAGCTTTCAGAGTTGCCTGGACACTCTTGTGTTTGCTCTCTAATGAAATTCTTGCGCAGTTCATAACAGGATGAGTCACTAGCGAGCACAGCCCATACCAGTCTCTCGTTCTCACTTCCTTTCTCCCTCGCAGCACCTGTAGCCTTCCCACTCAGGGATTAGAGTCCAGATAACATATCAAGGAAACCTTAAGCTGAATGCCATTACTCACAGATTTCTCATGGCTTTCTCTCTCCCCCAAACCACTACAACAGCTGAAACAAGGTTTCTATTACAGGGTGTAAACTATGATTAAATCCAGCTTTTTTGTGCTGTCTAGCCCTAAAAACACCTGTGATCATGCCAGTGCCCTCCTCTCTAAGGATGTTCAGATGGCCACTCAGAGCTCAGTCAGAGGGAATAGCCTCTAAACGATACTGTCCACAGAGTGTATCAGGAGCTGCACAAGAGTCCTGGTGTAGACAGAAAAAGGCAGGATATAGAAGATGGATTACATCAATACAAGAGGCAACAAAGCCTTGGATCATGGATATCATCAGACCATTGCTCTCTTTGTATTGCCGAACAACCCCCACCCCTCCCTAAAAGCCTTGCTTGTCTTTTCAGTTTATCTCATTCACTTTTCTCTTTTTGTCCAACCCTGTGTCATTTCTACTCTACCATCATTTTTTGCAGATTTCCAAAGATTACATCTGGGGGTTGGGGGATGGGGATGATAACAAACACACCAGTTGGCAAACATGTGTCTGTGCAAACAGAGTTTTGGAACACTGCCTGAATATATTAACAATGAGGAGAAGTCAAAAATCAAATTCAAAGCATGCTTTATTATATTTCTAAGTGCTTGTATCTGTGAAGCATTCGAACACCTGAAAAAAACACAAGCAGCAGGTGGTCTGTTGCCCCTTCTCTCTGTGTCCTCCAATTATTGTCTCTTCTCTCTATAAACTAGGCACACAGCCAGCAGTGCAGCCATATTGCAGTTATGGCTGGCACAGGCCTGTAGGCTTATACTTTGCACTAAGAAAAGGGATAATCAGCAAGGGGTGCTTCAAGCCATATTAAAGAAAGCATGCACTTCTGTAGCACTTAAAAGGCATTCGCTATCAAAAATAAATTTTGAATGTATCAGTCTTCATTTTAGGCATGATCACAGACATCAAAAGAAGATTGTTATTTCCATATGTAGGCATTTATATTTGGCATTATGGCTCTGTCCTGGAACCTCGCTATCTTTGCATCAAGAGAGCCAGCAAAACAAGAGGAAGCATCGGTGACAAAAGATCTGACACTGACTAACTCAGACACAGCATGATAGAAGGAGCCGTGGCGGAGATGTGTTGCAAAGTGGCTTGCAGATGTTCAAGAAACATACAGTGGGGCAAAAAAGTATTTAGTCAGCCACCGATTGTGCAAGTTCCCCCACCTAAAATGATGACAGAGGTCAGTAATTTGCACCAGAGGTACACTTCAACTGTGAGAGACAGAATGTGAAAAAAAAATCCATGAATCCACATGGTAGGATTTGTAAAGAATTTATTCGTAAATCAGGGTGGAAAATAAGTATTTGGTCAATAACAAAAATACAACTCAATACTTTGTAACATAACCTTTGTTGGCAATAACAGAGGTCAAACGTTTACTATAGGTCTTTACCAGGTTTGCACACACAGTAGCTGGTATTTTGGCCCATTCCTCCATGCAGATCTTCTCGAGAGCAGTGATGTTTTGGGGCTGTCGCCGCAACACGGACTTTCAACTCCCGCCACAGATTTTCTATGGGGTTGAGGTCTGGAGACTGGCTAGGCCACTCCAGGACTTTCAAATGCTTCTTACGGAGCCACTCCTTTGTTGCCCGGGTGGTGTGTTTTGGATCATTGTCATGTTGGAAGACCCAGCCTCGTTTCATCTTCAAAGTTCTCACTGATGGAAGGAGGTTTTGGCTCAAAATCTCACGATACATGGCCCCATTCATTCTGTCCTTAACACGGATCAGTCGTCCTGTCCCCTTGGCAGAAAAACAGCCCCATAGCCTGATGTTTCCACCCCCATGCTTCACAGTAGGTATGGTGTTCTTGGGATGCAACTCAGTATTCTTCTTCCTCCGAACACGACGAGTTGAGTTTATACCAAAAAGTTCTACTTTGGTTTCATCTGACCACATGACATTCTCCCAATCCTCTGCTGTATCATCCATGTGCTCTCTGGCAAACTTCAGACGGGCCTGGACATGCACTGGCTTCAGCAGCGGAACACGTCTGGCACTGCGGGATTTGATTCCCTGCCGTTGTAGTGTGTTACTGATGGTGACCTTTGTTACTTTGGTCCCAGCTCTCTGCAGGTCATTCACCAGGTCCCCCCGTGTGGTTCTGGGATCTTTGCTCACCGTTCTCATGATCATTTTGACCCCACGGGATGAGATCTTGCGTGGAGCCCCAGATCGAGGGAGATTTTCAGTGGTCTTGTATGTCTTCCATTTTCTGATGATTGCTCCCACAGTTGATTTTTTTCACACCAAGCTGCTTGCCTATTGTAGATTCACTCTTCCCAGTCTGGTGCAGGTCTACAATACTTTTCCTGGTGTCCTTCGAAAGCTCTTTGGTCTTGGCCATGGCGGCGTTTGGAGTCTGACTGTTTGAGGCTGTGGACAGGTGTCTTTTATACAGATGATGAGTTCAAACAGGTGCCATTCATACAGGTAACGAGTGGGGGACAGAAAAGCTTCTTACAGAAGACGTTACAGGTCTGTGAGAGCCAGAGATTTTCCTTGTTTGAGGTGACCAAATACTTTTTTTCCACCCTGATTTACGAATAAATTCTTTACAAATCCTACCATGTGGATTCATGGATTTTTTTTCACATTCTGACTCTCACAGTTGAAGTGTACCTCTGGTGCAAATTACTGACCTCTGTCATCATTTTAAGTGGGGGAACTTGCACAATCGGTGGCTGACTAAATACTTTTTTGCCCCACTGTAACAAGCTAAATCAACCCAGTTAGTGTTTTCTATGTGAGATTGGCCAGCTGGATGCTTAAAAGTTCATCAGCTAAGCCCTGGTGTTGAGATCAGTTGATCTGCCGAGACTGTGACTGACTGGACATTAAATAACTTAACCATGCTATGATGATTTTTTTAATGTGAAAGTAAGAAAATATTTGTAAACATCTTTTGCATGGTCTGACAGTGATGCTGAAATAATGGGTTCACTTCACACCAAATCGTAGTCAACTAATGCGGTAAGGCTAGAAAACAGGGTTAGATAATATCGTAATCTGTCTAGTTTACATATCATGTTTTTTGTCTGTTTACCAGTAAATATCTATATGAATGAATGAATGAATTATTAATTAATCAACCCACCCACAATTACTTCACAGTGGGCCATCTGTCTCCATCTCAACTCCTTCTCACAAACATCTTGTTAAGTCCAGATCTTAATTTCCTAATGTTTTAAAAGCAACAACACCTGAATGCTATAAACCGTCTCAGAAATTCATGTTCAGTAAAATCAGTAAGGTATGTAGTAATAGTAGTGCATGTGCTGTCAGAGTAAATCATTCCTATGCATGTGTAAGCCTGCATTTTCTCAGTGTTGGCATGTCTTAGCAATGACAAGCCAAACTAACTACACCCATACCCATTTGGAAATAGAGTGACAGGGTGTGGATAGAGTACCCAGAGGGACTTGTTCTTGCACCAGTTAAGAAACGACAGTGCCAATTTTACCCCTCCATCAACATACGCATGCTCACACACACACACGGACCTCCATAGCATAGCTCCTCTTTCACTCACTTGGGTCAATACCGCTATAAAAGAGATTATAAAAATTGGCCAGCAACAAAGCACTGAAGCCCAACGGCACAGTGCTACACATTAACAAGTCGTCTAAAGCGGTAGGCTCCGTTTGAGCATTGATCTGGCAAATAAGACAGACACCCCAGTGCGTCTGTCTTAAACAGCCAACACAGCACTTCTTCACCGTCTAGTCGATGTGGACAGTCAACCCCTGAAATGTTACAAATTCTACCATGCTCAGTGCGTTCCAACACAGGAAAGGAATATAATCATTGATTTCTCCATTATGATAGGGTGAAAGACAGTAAATGGAGCTTTGTGCGTTGCTTGGTTGTTATCACCATCCAACCCACCCCACTACCACCCCGCCCCCCTTTCTAATTAAAGTTTCCATCTCACTCCAATAACACAAGGACAAGGAGGAGAGAAACACAAAAAAAGAGATGTGACCTTCTTGTGGTGTTCTATGGACAGCCTGGCAGGAAGTAGCTGACAAGTGTTGAAAGGGAAGTGAGAAAGGGATGGAGTCAGGGGACAGGGAGAAAGCTGAGGAGTGACAATAAGAAGGTGAGAGGGGAGGGGAGAAGGGAAGGATGAAGAATGTGTAGAGGTGGCAATAACTGTGACAGTGAAATTAACTGTGCAGGAAAAACATGGAAATGAAAAAAAAGCAAACGTAAGTATGGTATATAAAAGCTGCACTGGATGCCACGCAGTTGAAGAAACGAAACCACATGTCTAAAATGGCGATGAGGAAGAAAAAGAGTAAGAACTTGGAGGTAAGGTGGAGCTGGAAACTGGGGAGGGCAGTGGATGGAGGCCTGCACTGGGCTCCTGGCTCAGTGAACTAGATCCCCGTTACACACCCACATTGGAATGGATGGGATGCTCAGATGGCTGTTTAAACAGGTTAATTGGGCTGGCCTCTCGAGAGATCGGGACAGATGGATCAATGGATAGAATGAAAGAAGAGAGAAAGAGAGAGTGAACATGAGACAAAGAGAGAGCAATGGAGCTCAGAAATATAGAAAAGAGGTTGGATGAAGAGATGAGATGAGTCTGGCCGCTGATCACAGTCTCCACGGGGAGTATGCAGTCTAATCAGAGTAGAGTGGGGCTGTACAGTGGGCTTGGCCCTCAGTGGCTGACTAAACAGAGCCAGGTCCACTGTCCACTACTGATAAATTATAAAAAGAGGACAAACTTGTGATAGAAGGCTGTTTAAAGCTATGTTAGAAGCCCATCAGGGAGACTGATTCACTGATGCCAATCATGGACAGTGGCTCATCTCTCTATTCTTCACAATAACCTTCAAAAGGATGATGGTAGTGACCAACGCCTACTATAAAAAATGCTCACAGTGCACAAGCAGTCAAAAATAAAGAGAGTATGCACTGGACACAGACTCAAACTGTGTTGTACCATTCAGAAAAAATGCTGACAGAAAACATCAAACTAAAAATGTTCAAAGTTTTTTTTTTTATTATTATTTATGAAAAGAAATAGATGATGAACACACAGTACAAAGAACAAGTGAATAATTACTCAAAACTGGCTGCTACTTATCAATCAAAAATTCATCAAAACAAACCTGGTTGTATTAATGAATCATTCCAAACCCGCTTGTGTTGGTTCAGTAATCTGGCTGTTTCACGCTTTTAGTGCATGAAGTGCAGTCATATTTAGCGACTATAGCAAATTCAAAAACACTGAGTGAGACTATTTCACTCATAAACTCCTACAAAGAAAGAGACTGTCTTTGGTTGGGAGGACGTACATATTTTCAAGGGAAAAAAATCTTTTGCGTTAAAATCAGTATATATAGAGTAGTGTTGATTCTGTATGAAAATGAGGGGGGAAAAAGTGAACTTCCATTCTTTTAATTTCCATTTCGAACACTGAGATGGGTTCTCATTTTAAATTTCAGTCATGCAACTTTGTTGTTTCTCTTAACTTTCCAAGCCTTGCTTATACAGACCACAGTTCCACTGCATCAAACTGTCTACCATAAAGTGAATGTAGAGTTTTGGGTGTCCTGATATGGATGGCCTGTGGTGTCTTATGTAAAATTAAGCAGCTTTACTCTGTGTTTTGTTTGGTTGAACACTGATACACTTTACTTCACCGCTACGCTTTCTCTGAGTGAAAATCCAAAATGTCAGCATGAGATATTAGGCTGTAGACAGAGCTTTACCCCGAAACACCTCTTCTGTTTTTGCTGTTAAATTTTAACTGAAAGAACGAGGGAGGGCTTACATGAAAGGGAGGACAAAAACACAGCGTTTAATACAATGCTAAAAATATCATTAAAAAAAGGGTCATCCTAGGTGAAATATGATTAAAAGCAGTACAAAAAAATGAAATAAATAAAATGTTAAATGGTAACCATATTAGACACTGTAAATCCGAAGTTTAACGGTTTAAATATATATATATGTATGTTCATTTTGAATCTGCTCAACACTCTGTAAGAGGCTGCATGGACAAACTGTTCATAATGGCATGGGGGAGCATTAGTGTGAGTGTGCTGTGAGTACATTTGTGAGGGTAGCACTAATGCTGAATTACATATAGAGCATTTTGAGCAATATATTCAGCCAATCAAAGGGTGCCTTTTTCAGGTCAGGCATGTTTCATGTAAGAAAGATAATGCAAAATATTATCATGCACAATTTACATCACTGTCACCTGTTGCCAACATCTGAAAGGGAAAATAACACTCATAAATCTCGAGCAGCAGGGTTACGGTTAGATCTTTATGAAGCAATTGCAGGAAAAGATTTAACTTTCACTATAACAGTAGGTGGTTTCCTTCATTACCAAATGGTTACAGTGTGATGCAACACAGTGGTAAAAACATCAAACTGAATATGAAGAGTTAAAAAAAAACAACTAAACAAACCCCCCCAAACCAAAAAAACAACAACTCTCAGGTCATCATTGTGTCTCTTTGCTGTTGTTCTAATATTTTACTTTTTATAATTAACATATAGTTTGAATTATACGTTTCTTTTAGCTTTATACAGCATCCAAACTTTCTAGATAACAAGGTTATGTGACTATGATATGGATATATGCGAATAGGGATGCACACTGCAGAGTAAATTTGTCACACAGCGAGGAGGGGAAAGCTTTTCTGTCAGGAAAGGTTAAACACCAATTAAAAGCGGCTGTGCATGGGCAGTTTGATGCTGTTTATGCATGTTATTTAGCTGACTTGTTTTTCAGTATGGTTTATGAAAAACGTCTTGCAATAAAGTATAGTCAATTTCCTATAAATACTTCATTTGGATGAAAGTGGCCCTTTCTGCATATGTTTTGCTTGAAGCCAAAATTCACGATGAATGAGTCCAAGAAAAATATATCATAAAATTAATTAACTGTTCTCCTTGACCATCTAAACTAGCCCCTTTTCCTGTTCAGCAGTTTTCAGAGAAACTGCTGGATGGCTAATCAAGGGAGTGCTGCTGCCACTGTAGCTGGTTAGTCATGGAAAGCATTCAAGTAATGCTAACAGGCTGATCTGAGCTGCTGGAGACTTGGTTTGCACACTCCTGACTGATTACAGACTGAAAAAGTGAGAATATATTTGCCCTAGTTCGATTTTGTCTATCAAATTTGCACTTTCTGATTTACAGTGTATAGATGAACAATCAACTTCATATAGTTCAGGGCCGTAGTGAGGGTTATGTTTTGAGGGCTTAGTTAATATTTTGCTAAATTATAGAGGAGAGAACTTTTAGTAAAACTGCCTCTATGATGCAGACTTTAGCAAAGGGGGTTATTATTTATAATTGTGCGAAGGTTCTACATATATCTTGAGGGTTCTTCTGATTTGTACTATGCCAGCATATTATGCTAAAGTGAATATTTGCTTAGACTAATAAATCAGTAATGCACAAGGACACATTTACATACACATATTTACAGAGATAGCAACCACAAAGACATTGTTTTTGACTAATCAACATCTCTCTAATGACAGAAGTGCTTGATTAGCCTTTAGCAATTCTCAGGCATCTCTCCCAGCAAGGGAAAGTAACTAAACAGTTTCTTGACCTGCTATGAGAACTCCAAACAATCACAGTGTGTTGCTGCTTGTACAACTAAAAAAAAAAATGGAGACAAAATATATATGGGAACGCACAATAAATAAAATGGCTTCCACAGAAAAAGCAATATTTCAAAATCCACAACATGTCTTGTAGTTAAAAAGATAAGGCTACGTCTCAAGTGTACATTTCTGTCACAATACGGCCGTGTGCAGGCAAGAGTAGGACCCAAACGCAAACTCACAGAGTCAAAAGTTAAACTCAAAAAACACAGCTTTATTGCTGGCGTGAAGTGGGACACGAAAAACAATACAAAATAAACTAAACTGGGAAAAACTAAAGCACAAGGAGCCACAGGGAAAAATCACACAGCTATGATGGAGGACGCAACACTGACAAAGAGAAACATGGGGCTTAAATACACTGAGGGATAACGAGGGGGAATGAGCCACAGGAGGAGAGCACAGCTGAGAGTAATTAAGCAGGACGAGGCAAGGGAAGCAAAACTAGAAACATTAACATAGAACAGACTGTGAAAGTAAAACAGGAAACACACTGACGGAACTCAAGACATGTGGACTTAACAGACTGGGGGAGACAGAACATAGGGATCTGAAACATGGAACAGAAAGGCACAGTAGATCAACATGAACATAACAACGCCACAGGGGAAGAGTAAAACTGAACACGATGAACACAGAAACACCAGACCTCTTCACAATAAAACAGGAAACATAATGAGACGTAGACATGACAACCCAAACTTCACAATGTAAGACACAGACATGAAACACATGAAAAGCAGGGGAGATTTACCATAGTTGGAAACACGAGGGGGAAATAATAAGAACTAGAAACACTTAAGCATGATAACAAATGAACTTAGGAACCTGAAGGGCTTACATAAACTAAAACATCAAAATGAACTAAAACTCAAAACACTGGGTCATAAGACCCAGGATCGTGAAAATTTCTCTATAATGAAAAACAAAATCTCACATTTGCTTCATTTTATTAAGGACCTAATTCCCAGCTTCTCGGATCTGCTTTGTGTGCTTGTGGTGAGATATTAGAAATGGAAGGTAGCAAAAAAAGCAAGAGAGAAAAATCAAGCGTTTTTGGCAATTAAGAATAGACTTATGGGTGATGAAGGCAGAAGGCATCAGGCAGAAAAAAGGAGTTGCTCTTAGGAAAGACTGGAGGAAGCAACAGCAAAATGAAAGTAAGCACATCATTTTCTCAACCTTCTTTGCAATGCTGGATACTGGAAAGCAAAATAAAGCTGTGGTGGAGCAGAGATACAGAGACAGCCGCAGTTAATGCAGTCAAATAGCAGGCTTTTTGCTACACAGCAAACCACAGCTCATGTCCGTGCACTCTTGTCGTTCCTTCACAGCAGTCGCTTGGCCTTTTACCCTGTCTTTCTGTGGTTGTGGTACAATGCGTTTTCTGGATCGATAGCCAACAAAATTCAGTGATGGTTTTGATGTGTACAGTACAGGCTATCATTCCCTGGAGACTTGGCCCAGATTTTGTATCACAATTTACAACTGCAAGACCTAAAGTCCTGCATCAAGAGATCTGATACAGTCTGTCCGCAGGTCTTAACAGAAGCATGCAGTTGACAGACTGAGTGAAGGATTTGCATGCTTGTCTTCAAGAAGAATGTAGTTGCAGGAGGCTGAAATAAGATAAAGCAAGTGTGGCAAGTGTCTGTCTGAGAGTGACAGCTGCTGTCATCGGTTGGCATCAACTTGGTGTCTGTTGGCTTTTTCTTTGCATTCTAATTTTGTTCACCTTATTCCAACTCTTCTGCTTGGTCCTTCCTCTGTAACCACCGAGACTGAAGAAATCTCAAGGTCAGCACAACTATGTGTGTGTGTGTGTGTCCTGTCGGCTCTATTCCTCATATCTATCTTATATCTACCCAGTCCCAATTCAAAAGATGCCTGCATCTCTTCATATTTTCTGTCACACAGGGAAACATGAGGACAAATGCAGATACCACTACAATAAAAAGGGCAGCTAACTACATAAAAAAAAAAACCCAGAGACTTCAACTTTGCTTTTATTTTGGTGTTTGCCTGCAAGCATCAAATATACTTGTTGTAAAGAAAAGAAATCATTTTCATATTGTTTTCTCAAGCTTCCCCAAGGAAGCAAACAGCACAAAATTGCTTTTCCCGAATGCTGGCGGAAATACAGGCTGTATTATCAAATCTAATCATCATCTCTCCATCAAAACGTTAAGAAAAGATTCTGTTTTCCAATTTTAGAGGTCAGAGCATTAACCAGAGAACTCCCTCTAGCATTTAAACCGTGAAAAACATACATGTAATTACACAATCTGTATAGAGAATAAAGGAACACGGTTTTTTTTTAGAAGTAAGAGGCTATATAACTTCTTTTTTTCACTTGAAACATAGCCATCGGGCTGTGATCCCTGAAATCCGGGGGCTGATGGTGGACTATGATGGTTGACCCATGCAATTAGTGGTTCTGAAGTTTCACTGAGATAGGAGCTGAGCTAAAAGTTCAAGAAATGGCCAAATCTGTTACATGACTTCAAAAACAAGTAAAAGAAAATGTGAATGCTACAGAAATACAACATCAATTGTCAAGAGTTACCGTGGAGCTTTAAGTTAGCTTTACACAATATTCTAAGTCAGCTTGTGCTGTGACGCATATCCTTGTAATAGAGGACTTGACTCAACTGGTAGCTGGTTGTATTCTGGTTTTATCCTGATATAAGAGAAAGTTTACTAGGCAACCATATGCAGCAACTAAGTCACTACTTGTGGGGGGTTTACAGTTTCTATTTTAATGTTTCTGTTTCTGAACCTCTGCGAGATTCTGGCTGGATTCTGAATGCAAGTAGTTCATGTGAATTTCGGTGTATTCAAACGGCAACAGATGTGCGATTTTTGCCAACTTATCAGAGTTAATTGCCGTGTTATGACTAACAGATTGCATGTAATTACCAACTTGACCCCTTTCAGTCACAAAACTGAAAGCAGACTGAGTCCATATTGATGTTTTATAGCCATCTTGTGGCACCAAATTCACTCTGGAGAGGGCAACTGACTGCGAGCGGTCATAGAGCTGGTCCCCGTCTTTGAGGCAACCATTTCAAAGGCAATAAGAGTGCAAGTTTATTGCATATGGTTGCAGTAATTCTGTTTGTGCCATGCCTCTTGACACTATTTTCTCTAGTGTGACTGCAGCAGAAGAAGTATGAATGTGTAAAACCTGTTACTCTTAGAAACCTGACCTGAGATCCTGGTCTTTGGAAAGATGCTGCGTACAGTTTGTGTCGATGTGACTGTCTGATTTGCCTTTTCTGTAGGCACTGCTACAGCAAATTCATAACTTTTTAAAAGAAATGATGTAAATTCATGTATTTGGCAAATCGCAGACTCGTAATGAACACGACTATAGCATTATTCAGGTTTTTTGTTCTCATTTAGGCACTCACGCGCTTCTTTTAGATTAAGGAACAATTGTGGCCTACCTTCATAGAAAAACAGTGTGACTTGAGAAAAAAATGTTTAAATTTACAGTTAGGGAAAGATGAAAGTTTCCTTGGAGATTAACCAAACTGTGTTATTGTGTAAACCTAACCTCAAATAAGAGTCTGGAATCAAATCCTTTATAAATAAAATGGTTTTTCCATTCACAAAACATTGCCTCTAAATGTAATACAGCGTGCAACTGCGCTGAATCATTAATTCAGTCTGTAAAAAACAGCTTTCTTGCTAATGTGTAAGTGCATAAGAATTGCATATACATGTATAAACAGCGCTACAGAGCAAGTTAAAGAAGAGAGACGCTATCAATAGTAACATGATGTTTTTCATTATTTAGTACTACTGAATGAGTGTTCCCCAGACTCAGGTTTTAAAAGAGTCTAAATATATATTTAAAGCTGCTGAGCAATAACAAGGCAAAGCCCAAAGAGTTACAAAGTCGGCGAGTTTAAGTGTCTTTTCGTGTCCATATGTGTGTGAGTGATGTATTTGAACAGTGTAAATATCTCTTCTTTGGGTGAAAGTGTGAAATACAGTAATGCTTTACTGCAACTGTTGATAAGGTTCACAGTGATATGCTGAGTCTGTCAGGTAACACTTACACACTCTCCCAAACACACACAAACACTTCGAAGCTAAGGGCTGAATCAGGCAGGCAGTGAAGGGCTCCCTGAGTTACAAACACAGACAGCAGTGTAGCAGCTCACCCGCTTCGCTATCTCAAAAAAACTAATGCTTCAGAATACACAAACACATATGTTTTGGAAACAAATATTTATATATAATTTTTCACTCTAAGCGATTAGTCATTAACCTCCATTGGAGTGATCTCTAATGCAGGAATCCAGCAGGTTAAAACCTTGGAGCTCATTTGGAATAGCCATGTCCTGCATGTGGGATGTATCTATCAGAGGGAAGGAAGTGTAGTTTTCATCAGTGTGACTTCTGTGTGTGTATTTCTGTGTGGTCTGTTCATGTTTTGTGTGCACAGGGATAAAAATTAGCAGCGCTAGCAGGTTGCTCTGACAAGTCCTGTTAATGAGAACATCCTCTAGAGCCTTTTGGGCCAGTGAAAGAAACCAGAGGCCATAATCATCTGTTCAGCCTGGAAGATGGCGTGGAGGGGAGGAGGCTGCAGAACAGCAAAAGGCATTCACAATTACACCACACCATCTGCAGCGGAGGTGCTACCGTGTAGCCGAAAGTATGAGCACTGGGCAGAGAAGCTATTTAGAACAAAGGCCCCAAAGCGTCACCTTTGCAAACTATAAAGTAGGTCAGAAAAAGATTTGTGGTATTTATTGTGGACATTTGAGGACACAGCACATTAAATAGAAAAGATTAAACATAAACATACAGCAACCAGGAGTCAGAAAGCCTCTAGGCAAACATGCTTTAGTGATGTAAGGCATTGTAGCAAAGTCAAAACTTGCCAAAGACAGGTTGTCCCCACAGGGTGTGTGACAGCTCTATTTAACATTGAGTTAAACATGTCATGACAAAGCTCTAATCTTGTTTTAAAAGCCTAGAATGTAAAAGAATGCAAAATATCTAAGTCTATCAAAGTGTCCTGCTATGCAGTTTATGTGCTGTGCTGTGAGTAGGTGTATAGTATACACTTGTATGTCTATATATCTTTGTGGGGTGTATATCATGTGAGTGAGTAAGAGAGATGTGTGCGATCAAACATGTGTGCACTCAAATATGTATTCGCGATAAGTTGCCAATTTGGCTACAGTTGACTCACCTGCACCTGGCTCAGTGAGGCAAAGCCAACTGGCTCCTCACGAGTTTGGGAATCACAAACCAAGTAGAGGGGTTTAGAAATGCATGAGGCGCTTCTCTGCGTAACATTACCATGATTCATCTTCACAAAACTGCGAAAGCTTGTGATAATCGCTTTAGCTAATCCTTGCACGCTTCGGGCAAACAAGCATGGAGAGAGTGAAGGGGTGGTTCTTTAACCCCTGGGGGGAGGAATGAAATGGGTAATGGGGTTGGTGTGGGTGAAACATGGTCAGAGTAAAGATGTGCATTTCTATTTACCCGTTTCAGATTTTTATTCACCCGTTATGTATGTGTGTGTCATTGCACGCCACCTATGGTCTTCACAAACAGTTTCAATATATATTAAACTGAAATCATGGAAAGTGTCCAGCACCACTAATGGCTGTAATAATTAAAAGAGACATAATGCTGTTTTTGTATCTGTGTGTGTGCAGATGCCATTTGCTTGAACGAGGACAGGAAGTATGAGGAGAGAACAGAGGAATGAAAATATTTAAAGGTCTTATCAGCCATTGCTTCACCCGTGTGTTCCTGTATGCATAGTGTCAAGGTCAAGGCTCAATCTGTGTGTGCCAATATCTCTATTCAGACATATCTATCATTATCTATCAAACCTTTGACACAAACATAATTCTCTGTATTTTCTGGTTGCCAAGTCTCACCTGTGCTGCTTCTATTCCTAGACGTTGGACGGCTCCAGAGTAAAAGCATAAAGGTTTATACCTGGACTGACATCTTCGAGGGATACGGCCTATAGAGATGGCCACAGGATCACCTCATTAGCATTAGAAGGTGCTCTTCTTCCTGACAAGTGAGACTTTCCTGCACTGCTTTCACAAAATAATGAGCAAATATAACCCCTAATGGCTATATATATAGGTAACCATGATCTCAAGAGACCTGAACCATACACCGTGAGAGGAGTCTTGGGCCTTTCAAAGTTTGTTGCAGTGTGGGTGTGAGGAGTGCACAAAGTAAACAAAAGACTTAAAGAGGAGGAAATGATGGTTGAACAGTGTTTGATGAGAGCTCTTAGCCTGTAGCTATAGAGCATTAGGCACAGATGAACCACAGCCAGCTCCCACACTGTTAATGTGGAACACATTACAACTGCACAATGAGTTATGATTGCCATTAAAAAGCAAATGATTCAGACTTCACAGCTGGATTTAAAGGGCTGCCACCGCTGTGCCCTGTCCTTTCTCATTCCTGCCCACGCTTACTCCGCTGACACTCTGGCGACAATCACTCCACTAGACTCGCCTCGCTGAGTATGTCCACTCACATTTAGGATGCTCTTCCGTTGGTGTGAATGCATTTATAGTGTTTTCTTTTGATGATTCAGTTTATAAACCAATTTGAGTAAGGCTGTATGGAGGCAACCTTGATTTTTAAAGTAAAAGAGTGCAAAAGAATAAATAGCTAACACGTCACATTATTAAGAAAAATGTGATGAGTTGGTGCTTGTGCACCAACTCTTGACTCAGCTAGTAGGTGATCCTTCTGTCATCTAAATTCGTTATCTCTCCCTTGCACTTTCAGTGCTAGCATGAGACCTAATAATGGCATTGTTCATTTTGGTATACCATGTGGGAGCACAAGATGAGGGCTAGTGGGGAGAGAAAAGGGAAAGAAGAAGGAATCAGTAGAATCACAAATAAAGAGACCTCTCTTCAGATTGTGCTTTCGCCCACATGATCTGGCTCCCCCTCTGGGGTCAGCGGGCTAGCTGTGAAATGAATGAGAGGCAAAGCGTGGGCAGGCGCTAACGCTAAGATAATGACACTTTTTTGTCAGACCTGGCCTAAAGCTCAATTTCTTGGCAAATGAATTTATATGCACATATATATAGCCAATCAACCCTAATATAACTGTGTATACATACAAATAACAGACAATACAGGCAGAGAGACAACAGCTGTGCCCAGTGTGTGAGCGGGACTGTGCCTTGAAGGAAAGGCAGTCGATGTCACAATAAACATCCTAATCTTGAAAGCTATTTCTATGATCACAAGCATGCCCAATTTCCCAGTTTTATCTTTTAAACATCATACCCTACTGGGATTTATTCAGTGGAGGCAAAAGCTATTGCTCTTCTTTTTTCATTTTGAAAAATACCACACGTCTGGAGTTACTTCATAAAAATGTAATAGCATGTTGCACCTAGTCGGGGGTTCATATGCATGCTGAACAGTTGTTGTTAAAGCATTAGCAGTCATATATTTACTTTGATCTTCTATTTCCTTTACTCTTTTCCTTATTTTTCCTCAATCTCTGCCTTGAAAAGATATTTATTGTGGAATCAACATGCTAGCATGCAAGCTAGTCGAAAAAGAGTGATACGAAGACAATAGCACGAGAAGCCAGACCTCTCTGTCGGTCAAAAAACATAAAGGATCATCGAGATATCAGCTGGCAGGCTCTGCTGTCGAGTCTTTCTTGCTGTGCAAAAACTAATTTTACTTTGTGGTTAAAAAGAGGCCATGGGAAACAGGGACATCTGGTCATCACGCTATGACAAAAGAGAGGCTAGGAGTACTGACTGTTTGTGGTTTAAACCTACTGGCATCTGCCACAGACTAGAAAGACAGAAGGAGAAAAGCTCTGTTGTTTGATCCGTACAAACACAGCTAACAGGCTAAGAGAACTTCCACACTGTGTTAAGAGCGTCAGTGGTCAAAAACCTCAAACGTTTCTCTCCAACTACCCCACAGTTGAGGAAGACTGCAACAATTATAGGAAAGAAAAATGTTTCCCTCCTAGAGCATTTGAAGAAGAATTTAAGGCAGATTTTTTTTTTCCAGTTTGGTTTAATATGTGGACCCTGGCGAGCTGGCTTCGATCACAGGGGAGGAAAAAAAAGAGTGAAAACTGCATTTTCCTATTAGACTGCGATTTAAATTGGAAAAAAAAAAACCTAAATGAAACCATCAAAGCAATGACTGGTACTAATTATCACTGCTGTTTAACATCAGACAAACAAACAAACACTGCAAATATTAAATGTGTTCTCCACGGGTTAGATTGAGCCCCATTTATTTTAAGTCCTGCTGGAACTTGATTTGTGGCTGCAAACACCCATGCTGTGCATCAGATATTCAACAGATGCTTAGTGACATCTAAACCAGTAAAGACAAACTTAATGGTACAGTCACGCAACCTACCAAAAGGGGGAAAGGACCAAAAAATGATAAGATGGGAGACGAATCATAAAGTGTTAAGCTTTCGGAACAGATAATTAGATCAGTAACAACAGAGCACAGCAACAGTGTCAGCAGGGATGGGAATGACTCCATTGCATTTGACAATTGCACAATGTGCCTGTCTGATAGGCATATATCATTTTCAGTGATTGACTCAGATTTCACATCATGAGAGCTGTTTAATACCAACAACAATGCCAGGATAAAGAAGTTTATTGTTCAATAAATCACACAGTTTTTTTGTTTTTGTTTTTTTTTTTGCTAAATCTCTCCCTGAGTCATTGGATCTTCTCCCTCTGTCACAAACGATCACTGCCTGCACAACAGCACAGTGAAAGACAAAAGTCCTGTCAGTGCTTCATTAGGCTGCTCATTAGGAAGCTGGCTCGTTCATAGAAAGATTCTCCATGGCTGACCATTTGAGTCAAAGCTAAGTCATTTCTCTTGCTCTTGCTTGCAAGGCTGAGGGCTTGAGGTCAGCAGGCTCCGTCATTATTAGTTCCGTTAAATTTTCTCTGACTGGTTCGGATCTAATGACCCAATCCTGGGGTCAACCAGCCTCAGGCCCTGTCTGCATATCTTCCCTCTGAGACGCAACTTTGCATTGTATCGGTGCTGTAAATCACTTTCCTTTTCTTACATGACTGTTGCCCGCAGGCTTCTGACACTATAATTGGAACTGAATGACGCACTTCGAACATTCAACTGCCAGCACTTGTTTTCTGTTTATAGTGGTACTGAACGCAGCTACACCATTCATTCAGCCGAGTTATAATAAAAGCATATTCAAGAATGTTTGTTAATCCTTGAGTGATTAAAATAAAATCACTCAATTCTGCAGCATACATCACTTGCGGTTAAAGCGATTGCCAGTCATGTGTATATCAGCAGACAATGTGAGATGACATTTGGTCCCAAATGCTTCAGATTATAGGAGGTCATGCTTTCAGAAAAAGCTTTGTTAGAGTGTGACTCCTGCCTGCTGTCCTCCAAATCTTCATTTCATGAATATCGCACACATAACCCTTCCTTTTTATACATGTTTCCTTCTGCTCCAGACCGCTCTTTTTTATGTGCATGTCATTAGAGGGCTTTCTCTCAATACAACATAAGCCTGGGTTTCTTAAGAAAGTGTCTACAAATTTCTAAATTCTATTAGAGACAAGGGAAACACACTTCCAAAAGATATTTGATCAGGGAAAAGATGCAGATGCAGTCAAAAGGATGATTGTGGGTCCCAAACAGTACAGACTTTCCAACACCTTCCTACCCTCTCCTTATGGTGCCTGAAGTCCAGTATATTTAATTCATATAAGGCCTTTAAATAGGCAAAAACCAGAAAAACAAATAAATCATACATTGCTGTGGACGCTGTTCAGTGCAAGCCGTTTCAAACATTCTCAGAGGTTACTGCAATAGTGATATAAGTTAAAACATTTTTCCAAAGTCCATTATAAATAAAATAACAGTGGAAAATTAAGTCTCCAATCATACTGAATTGGTTTTTCACACTTAAATGGCTCCATTGAATAACAGAATAAAGAGCCGTAGCAGCGTTATTTGTGTGGTCATTTGTTGTTTTGTATTTTCCTAACTTAATGCGTCTTTTCCCTTCACAGTGTGTTAATGCGGTTCCTACCATAATGAGTGTATATTCATTCTATAATTACTGGGTGCAATACAAACTGCTTCGAACAGCTTCCACATACACAAAAGTGCAGTGTAACAGCATGGACAAAAACGCATACGCACTAAGGCTCGAGTCAAAAGACACTCACAGGGAGCTCAAAGTTTAAAGGCTTTCGTTCAATCATTGATCAGAAGATGAAAACGGCACATTTTTTTTTACATTTAAGGCTGTGTGGGAAGAGAAAGGGACGAAAGAATCAAAAAATATCAACCAAATTGCTATTTATTTTCATAGTCTGAGATACTTGTGTAATAAACAGTAAAAAAAATACCACTGGCTAACATTTGAAAGTAATAGTGCAAGTGAGGTAAGAAATAAAATCATAATGGTATTTCTCACATTAGAGATCGTCGCAGTTTCCAAATAATGAGTTAGTTATTTGTAACTGGGAGAGTACTGCTATTTGACTGGAGCTATGTGCTTTTATTATCTTGATAGCATATTATATTTAGTATCATGTGAAGTCAACTCTCAATTACTCACATTTTGTTAATAAATCTGAAAGAAACAGATTTTAAACGAGGCTCTGATGTAGTAGACTTTTAGGGAGAAAAAGTAATTATTGTACTTTTGATAATTGGTTAAAACCGTTGCTACAACATAAAGCTGTAATTACCCCTGCCCTAAGACCAATCAACCGACATGATTAAGATGTGGAAATAATAGGATGAAGAAAATACAGACAATGAAGGACAGCATAAGCTTAGCAACTATATATGATTATCTTGAATGCAAAGAGTTACAATGTAACACAAAACATAAAGATGATCCTTTAACATTGTTCACTTGGTGGCTTTAGCTCAGGAGGTAGAGCAGGTCATCTACCTAACTGAAAGGTTGTTGGTTCGATCCCTGTCTTCTGCAGTCTGCATCCTTGTGAAAGACACTAACTGCAATTTGATTTCTGATGTAACGTGTGGGAATGTTAGACAAAAAGCACTTAAACAAAGAAAAAGTGTTTGTGTCAATGAGGTGTGTTACTAAAAAGGATTTAACATTTTTAAGCAAAACTTAGAAACACAAGTAGCAACAAGCTGGAGCTATCAACCATTAGTTAATAGCTCATGGAATCAGTAAGTGAGTTTTCTATGGCTGCAGTGAGAAAGCAAGATAATCAGGCCCTCCTGGATTCCATCGGAAGACTTGGAAACACTTGGTAGTACAGAATAGAGCTATCACTGAAAAACCTGCTGGACACGGCTATACACCAGGAATAGAATCAAACTCCTACCTCTACCTCATACAAATAGCAGCTGATAAATTAAAAATGAGCCCAGACAAAGGTTCAAAACAGCCATCTCTTGTAAAAACCCGACTGCTGGAGGGGACGAGGGTTCAGGGAGGAGAGTGTGAGGGTTAGGCTGGTTGCAGTGCTGTGGAAAAGCAACACAAGGCGGAGCATCAAGTTGCGTCGGTGAGGTGCGTATAATACATTTTTAATACATCACGGGGAAGATTATTCTGAACTCTTGTCCACCTTCTATTATCTGATGATGGTCCTATTATATGTTAGGTATTTCAATATGATTGAGATTAACTCTGAAATGGACAAAATGGAAGCCGCAGAGACAAGGGGCAGAAACAACACTGAATAAGTGGCAGAGTGTTGCAGGGGAGAGGAAGAGATGTGTGGTCTGTCAGCTGGTTACTGTGTGGGGAGTATAATCAGAGGGAGGGAGAAGAGCATCATTATTCAGAGTGAGAAGCTGGCAGAGAGATGCTGAGAGGTAAACCAGATGATGGAAGAGCCTATGATTCCCCTACTCCCCTCTATCACTGCCCCCAAGTCCACCCCAGTTAAACCCTGAATTTGGTGTTGAGAGACGAGGAGTGCGCAGCAGCAGGCACAGTGCTACCCATCACTATCGCTATGGGGAACATGGTGCTGCATTTACTCTTAAATCAGAACATGGCAGGGGGTTGAGTGAGCTCACTGCTTTTGTGTGTGTGTGTGTGTGTGTGTGTGTGTGTGTGTGTGTGTGTGTGTGTGTGTGTGTGTGTGTGTGTGTGTGTGTGTGTGTGTGTGATATTGTGCCAAAGAGAATATCACTTACACATTCATCTCGTATCTGGTTATTTTCTATTGATTATTTTTTAGTGTCAATGCAGTACGCATACCAAAGAAAAAATCCAAACGGTCACCATACACTATATATATTAAAATGTAATTTGTAAAAACATACCGTACAGTCATATAAAAAAGACTGACTTCATTCAATAAATTATCAATAACTTAAAAGTTACTTCAAGTTAGTATGTTCTGCATGAGTTTATCAGTCTCATTGTTGTAGAGGACTTCTGGAGCTGGATTTTTTTACAACTTTGCTTCAATTACTTGAGGTTTGTGGGCGATTGTTTATGTACAGCTTTCTTTCAGTCCCACCTCAGCATTTCAATCAGGTTGAGGTCTGGATGTTTACTGGGCCATTGCAACACCTTGATTCTTTCCTTTTTCATGCATTCTGCTGGAGATTTGCTGGTGTGCTCGGGATCATTGTTCTGTCATTGTTCGACAGATGGCCCCACATTTGACTCAAGAATACTTTGGTATACAGGGGAATTTATGGTTGACTCAGTGACTGCAGGATGATCAGGTCCTGTTCCTGCAAAACAAACAAAGTGCTCGACAGCTGCTATGATGTGTTTGTGCTGATATACTATGTTTAGTTTTAGCCAAATTCTGCATTATGACCAAACATCTCCACTCTGGTTTCATCTGGCCAAAGGACATTGTTCCAGACGTCTTTTAGTTTGTTCAGATGTAACTTTAGAAACCTAAGCTGTGCTGCTGTGCTGTTTTTACAGAAAAGAGGCTTTCGCCTGACACCCCCACCAAAGAAGCCATAATAGTGCAGTCTTTTTCTAATTGTACAATCATGAACTTTAGCATTTAGCATGCTAATGCCTGTAGAGATGTAATTCTTGGATTAATTCTTACAACTTCTCAGGTTCTCAGTCTGATTTCCAAGTGAATTCTGAGATGTTCCCTCCTGGAACAAAACTGACAAGTGTGTTTCTCTTATCATCATCAGAATCATTTCTCACTGTAGATTGATGAACTTCAAATTTCTTGTAAATGACCTTGTAACCCCCCCCGTACCTGTAAATACCTTAAGAGATATAAAATACAGAATTGCAAGGTAAAAATATAAAATATATTTCTACCTTGCAATAGATAAAGTAACTGCCTGCTTTTTATCTTTCAAGGTGCTTTATGTTCACCGAACGTGCCTTTTCTCTTACAACTATATGATGTGAACAGAGATTAACTACAGACACATGCTCTCATTCATTCTTAAATTGTCCTTTCACTAGATCTCAGGAACCAAAAGAATTACAGGCCACACTTGAACAATTAAGTCCGCCTTCTGTCCAGATACTATCATGGTTGCACAAAGTAAACAAGAGCAGATAGAATTGTGCCCCAGGAACTGAAATGAATCACAGTCTGGGGTGCTCCCCTCTTTTTTTTTCTTCTAACACAGATTATTAAAAATGAGAATCATATATCTCCTGCTCCATGTAACATTCCGTTAAAGAGCTTAGTCAAATAATTAATTAATTTCATTTTTTGAAAAGAATGCTTGCGTGACTTTGTGTATGCGTGTGCATGTATATAAACAAAGATGAGGATTGTGGGAAATGTACCCGGGACATTTAGTCAACGATCAAATCAGTGTCTTGCTGACAGCAATTGCTTGTGTAGCTGTACGTTAGGTTTCCCTGGTGTAGTATACAAAAGCTGTAAAAAAAAAAAAAAAAAAAAAAAAAAATATATATATATATATATATATATATATATAAAAATGGAGATAGCGATGACATATGTGCAAACAGACAAAGCTGAGATAGGCTGTCAGTCCAGAGGTGGCTATCTCCTGCTTCACAAGTCTTCTCAGCTTTTCTCAGCAGATTAACTGTCTGGCAAGCTCAACCCTGTTCTGGAAATGACAAATGTCACTCTGAATAGTATTTGTGACTTGTAATTGATTTGTCAGAGCACATCTAGCCTGCCGAAAAAGACACCGAAAAGCAAGAGCAACAACAACGTTGCTTTTAACCCTCCTGCCTTCTTGGGACCTTTTTGTGCCACTGCTATGTGTTAAATGGCTGCCATTTCCACTGTGTTCAGTGGAATATAACCAAACTTGCCACAGGATAGTTTTTACCTGTCAATGTTAATATTCCAGTGTGAATTCCTTAAATCAGCCTAAAATGGCTGAGCAGCAGAAATCCTCACACCCATCACCCTGGGGACCATTTTCTGCCCATTGACTTCCATTATAAACGCTATTTTTCAACCCCAAATTATCATCATATGATTTTATTTTTTCTTCTTTTCTTGGATGTCAATGAAGACTCAGGGCCTTGAAGTTTTAATTTTTAAATTGCAAAAAAAATGCAAAAAAAATAATGGCAGGTCAAAATGTATGTTGGTGCCAATCTTTGGTCCATCTAAAGGCCTACTTATAATGACAATCACATATTACTTCAACTGGTTTTTTGTGGAAATATTTAGTTTCGTTTTTTGGTTTTTGGGGCTTATAACACAGGGCGCTCATGTAATAACACTGGGATTTGAAGGGTTAAAACAACGAAAATATAATTAAAACTTTACATGAATATTTCAGGGAGAAGTAGTTTTACAAGGTTGGCTAATTTAAAGTGGAATAAAATATGGATATATGGTCTTTTTATGGCGTGGCTGAGAATGGTCCCTAGGGTGATGGGTGTGAGTTTTTTAAAGGATGGCAGGAGGGTTAAAGGTTTTTACCATTAGAATATAAAAATTTCCATGATTTCAAATAACTTTCATGATACAGAATTAAAAAAACAACAGCAGCATAAAACAGAATGAAACAACAGAATATTCCTTTTAGCTCGTACTTTTCCATGCCTTTGAGAATGGAAATCCTCGGAAGTCAGACAGTTCTTTGGGGCTATAAAACAGAATTTCTCATTTAACACATGCAGAATGAGATGGATAATAATGAGGACGTGATGCAATTTGAGCTTCATTCCGTTTTTATTCTTTTTACAGTTTGCGCTCGTCTCTCCAAACCTGCCTGCATGCGCATGTGTGTGCACGGCCAGCCGAGGGACTAGAATGTTCTGTTCGGGTGCAACAAATAAGACAATGGAGTCCCTTTATGGAAAGCAGAAAAAAAAATATTACATGCAAATTCATAGAAATGAAACATAAGAGCACACAGGCAAGCTATTTTCAAAAGACTTCTCACACTTTCCCCACAGACATCTGGCAAAGTGAACACAGTTTGTACCACATCTTAGCATCGTCCCAGACATCAGCAGCATTCAAACCGCCACTTCATGAATAATGTTTCACCACTGTGGTGAAGAGGCACTCTGTGTGCTACATAATGCTGCTGCCTACAGTGGTACAGGGAACAGGATGCTGTTGTAAACCTGTGAACTCTGTCATCCTTTATTGAAGATGACATGTACTTTTAGCACACATCGCTCCCAGGCTTTCTCCCCTGCATTGTTGGTTTTAAAGACACTACTGGGAGCCCTCGCTGAAAAACAGGTAGCACTACAGATACATAAAACACACAGGGCTATAGTCTTTGATTGTGCAACGTAAAACACACCTGGATATAGATCATTGTAAACTCTCACACACATACACACGCACAAGCATGCCCCCACACACAAGCGTCTGCTAGATTATCTTCTTCTGTACAATAACTTGTACTTGTTAGAGATGCAGAGGCGTCGTAATGACAGCCATAACCATTTTGAAGCAGTTAGTCTAGTACCCCCGCAACCCTCAAGTCTGCTGGGAAGGCTACTTCACACACTCTTTTATTGCCTTCATGAACATTAGTATCTCCATTTTATTGGAGTCATCGTCACCATTTACCTGACAAACGCGGCCTCAGCAGGATTTCTCTTCTCTCGTTGTCTCTCTCTCATATGCATACGCGCACACACACTTAATAATAATTTGCGTTTATAGTGATAAGCAAGAATCATGCATTTTCAGTACAAAAAAATACCCTAAAGATCTACAAGATTTTCATACACGTAATTATTATTTAGATCAAAGTCATGCATAAGTCTGATTAGAGATACTGTAATTTAGGGCTGAACGATTATGGAAAATAATCTAATTGCGATTTTTTGCTCCAATATTGCGATTGCGATGCGATATGCGATTATTTTTTAAGGTCTTTGTCTTCTGTATTATTAAACAAAGACAAGCAATACATCATATAGTATGGCCAATACTATATTACATTAATTTTAAACTGTTCTTTCCTGGAAGACAGACCTCTGTTATGATGACATGAGGTGATGCATGAATTGATGACTGACATTTTTATTTAACTTCTTCAATCACAACAGTATATTTGAACATACACAATAGTTTATTTTTAGCTTACAAACATCTGAGCATAAAGTGCTGACAAGGAACCCTGGTGTAAACATTAAAATGAAAGTCAGTACAATGTGCAGATTGCAGAAATATACATAAAAAAAATCAGTGGCTTTACCACACTCAGTTTTTCGACATCTGTGAACTACTAGACAGTCATTCAATTAAAAAATAATATTAAATAAATAAAACTAATAAATAAAAAATACACACATCTTACTGATCTCTGCAGTCAGTAACATTACACATAAAGTGCAAACATAATAGCAATTGTATAAACACACACACAAACACGCCTTTAAAGTTTAAAGGCGTGAAATTGGACGGTCTAGCCTTCTGAATCAGAAGGCTAGTTCTGATTAGCGTCACCGCTGTCTCGGTGGAGTTTAATAAACTCGGCCGTCTGCTTCTTGCTATCTAAAATATAACCAGACACTGGTGTAAATTCTCGACTGTCTCATACTTCTGTTTAATAAGTTTTCTGTTTGACGTTTAGTCAGCTGTGTGAAAACCAAGGAGGAACCCACCCGGGGGATTAATAAAGTTTTATTTTATCTAATCTAATAACTTTAATCTCAGCCAAACCGATTTACTCACGAACAAACAAAACACTGAAAAAAGCCCAACAATAACATTTTTAGGTTGTCTAAGTGACTTATATATTACGTTTAACCCGAGCAGCGAAACTCCGCGGTGATCTGAAAATGATGTGCCGGGAGTTGTGCCGTTCTCGGCCGCATCAGTAACCCTCGAGCTCCCGGCTAGCTGTCGAGCTGGTGGGTAGCAGACGCCTCTGAAAACGTCGAAGCACTTTTGCAAATATGGGATATCTTGATAAACCGAGCAGATATTTGATGTTTACACAACTACTTTCTCGCCTGAAAATATGTTAAAAGTTTATTTTGTGACCCAGAAAGATTAGTATGAGTAATTTTAAAACTTAGTAGCGGCCGCCATTGCTGGAAACTGGAGTTTGGCTGGGCCGCGCTATGAATTCTGGGATATGGTAGTAATTTGGACAGCCTTCGGCGCGTCGCTGTGACGTAATCGGTCTACAAATGCGGCCTCAGGAGGATGCAGCCCATGAATTGTATAATATAATCGCAGTATAATCGCAGCCTTTGCGGTTAGAAAATTGCACTTGATCATGTCGCGATATTATCGCAAATGCGATATATCGTTCAGCCCTACTGTAATTTAAACAGAAGGAAACCGGCTGTGAGCAAAGCTCTCATTGACAATGATATATATTATAGAAATAAAAATATTCATGCAATGGTTGCGATACAATTAAAATATGAGATGTTATCAAAAAATAGTGGGAACTTGCCAAAAACCTTACACAACTTTAAACCGGTCGATCGTTTTCAATCTAACTTTTATTTATAGATCGCTTGGTAGAAATCCTGTTATGTTCTCTTGTACTTGCACCTTTGAAATCTCCTCTAGTGTGTTAAAATAGTGATAGCTCAACTTGAATTTCATTTTTGTGATGTTGACCAATTGACATGAATGTAAATGTGTTGAATGGGGCCAGTGGAGAGCCAAGATTATATTTGTTATTTTCTGTGGTTGCAGTGTGTGTTCTGTGCTGGAACTCTTTGGCATGTACCACAGGTCACCACAGTAGGACTATAAGAAGAAGATGACGTGGCCAATAACAATGGAAAAATGATTAAATGATTAAACAATGACGTATAATTAGGGAAAGTGAATATTTGTGGAAGACAAAACTGGTGGAAAAAAAAATCATTGTCAAGGGAAAACAGTTAACAAAGATGGAAGATTTTTAAAATAAGTAAAACTGAAAGCAATATACCGTAATTGTCGGGCTATAAGCCGCTACTTTTTGCACAAGCTTTGAACCCTGCGGCTTTTAGTCAGGTGCGGCTTTTCTATGGATTGTGCATGATTTTTGTGATATCGTAAGACGATTTGTTTTGTTTGTTCCGCTGTTGTACGGCACTACGTTGCCTGGCGGAAGGATCGAGGTTCAAGAGTGGTATGTTAGTCACATGTCCGTCCGCCAGGCAACGTAGTGCTGTACGAAGTAGCGCGAAAAACAAACTTCAAAGTAGCGCTACGCATTCAGCGGGAGGCGTGGATGACGAGCGGCGATAAACTTGCGAAAAGCAAGTTATGCCCAACTCCACCGGTGGATTCTGACAGCGTGGAAAAGTGCGAAAACATCCACGATCACCAACGGATTTTGAAGGGCTGGACTGCTGCATGATGGAGAGGAGGACACCGCCACGGCCCTTCTGAGGGTGTTCGACTCTGACACTGACAACGAGGATTTCTTTGGTTTTGAAAGTGACAACGAAGGAGAGAAGCGGAGAGTGGATGACGAAGCCATCCTGAGCCTGTTCGTTTCCGACATTGGAGAAGAGGACTTTGGTGGTTTTAGAGTGCAGGAAGAAGAGAAAGATGGTGAATGACTGACTTTTCTTCTCCGTGTCACTTCACCTGAGCCTAAAAGGTAGTCCGAATCTATTTTTCTGGTGTGCTGTAGGTTACTGTTATGTACTACATGTGCAAATATGTACCCATAACTTGTTTTTCAAAATATTAATAAAAGGGGTGTGTCTCCAAACAGCCATCTCTTTCCTGACAATTCCCTTTGTGCATATTCTCTTACATATGATAAGTCAACATTGAAACACCTGCGGCTTTTAGTCAGGTGCGGCTAATGTATGTACAAAACAGGATTTTCCCCTGATTTTAGCTTGTGCGGCTAATATTCAGGTGCGCTTTGTAGTCCGGGAAATACGGTATGTGATATACTAAAAGAGATCTGAAGCATATTTTCTCAATATATTTTTTGATCCAACAACACAGAGTAATGATTTCTGGCACATTTTCCCCTAATCCCAGGGTGGATGTAGACGATCCATGGAACAAGTTAAAGTTCTTGCTGCACTTGAGCTATACATAACGTCTTGCTTGATCACCATCAATTGCCTTGTGGCCTTTTTCAGTGTAAGCACATTCTGTACAACACTTTAAGGTGGATCGGGAAGGAATAGGAAAAGATACAAAACTACGGATATAGATCTACATACACACGTGGCATTGAGGCACCAACAAAAACTGGATGGGCACATGGTCACATGGTTTAGTCAATCATTGTCAATCATCGGATGGTTTATTAAAAGCTATTGTAGGGCTTTCAACTAAATAAAGTGACATATTTTAAATTAGACAGAGCATGGTCAACAGAGGGAGTCAGTGATGACATAACTAGGTCATATGCACAGTTATAAGCTATGACCTCAGGTCAAGTGAAGTGAACAGGGTATAGTATCGTGTGCTATGAAGCACCTTTTGTGACCTCTTGAAAACGTGGGCACTTTCACTTCATGCCAAATGTTTTTGGTTTGACACAACATAAGAAAGTGGATTTGTGTCTCTGCATTATTATTCTAGTTAATCTATTTATTCTATTTATATAAAGATCCAGTAACCAGAACAGCCTTACTCTGCCTGGATATTAATTATATGAGTATCAGAAATTCTTCTGGAGAGGAGAACACCACTCTGTCAATAGATATTCTCTTCTTTTCTGTTTTAATGAGGGTGGTGGAACATGGAACATGGATATGATGATGACTGGGCTCATAGCATACACTTAACATCATTTTCAGATTAATCAAATCTTTCAGCGAGCCCTTGTACCCTATGGATGTAGAGACTGGCAGAGACCACTCCCAGTCCCATCATGAAAA
>NC_137939.1:23130862-23375862 GCF_963969265.1 Rhamphochromis sp. 'chilingali' | reverse complement strand
TTTCAAACCCATCATTCAATGTTGCCAGATTTTTTAAGTGAATTGACAAAACGCAACGTGCAATATGAGTCAAAGTCACTTCTGCCCACAGGTGAGCTTAAAAAGTTTAACCTAAACAGCAGGGGAAAGACATTTTAATTTGAAAACTCGTACCAGAAGGTTAGGCTGAAACTATTACATTCCATTTGAAATTGCACCTTTCATATTCAATATAGAAAAACATTCCTACACCAGATATTTTATTCAGCTGCTGAATACATAAATATATCCTTGAATTTCTGTAATGCAAATAAAACCTTTTTCCATAATTTATCCAGGATGAAAAAATGCTCATTTTCTCATTTTCGTGCATAGCTCAACTAATAGTTGGACACATTATTTGACTACATTATTTCTTATCTAGGCTGAAGCATTGTTGATATAAACTGTCTAAATGAGGAATAAAAATTAAGCTAACCCATCTCTTCTTCTCATCCTACTCCTGTCATGGCTTTGAAGTGAATGCTTTGTTCCGCTGTGTTATTACATTATCAGCTGACAGACAATTTGTTTGACAGTGCAACTTGAGACAAATATGATGTGCATACACATCGGCTCGTTCCCCGTTCCTTGATTTCAATTAACAGCTTTCTGTTCTCTAACACAGTCATTGCAACTTTGCTCCATCTGTCTTATCAGTAAATCACATGTTGAAACAATAATATGCAAGTATTTTACAGGAATCATTTTGACATCTCATTCCAATCCACACGTATAATGCATGGTCTGGCACAGGCCACTTAAGGAAACAGGTATGATATATCCCAGAAAAATGTGTTGAGAGCAGAGCTTGGTAGATGATGGGACACGAGGCAGCTGATAGAGAACTGTAACAGCTGTATGGAGTCAAGAAGAAGCTGTGTGCAAAGAAGCTAAAGGCTATTACAACCAGCCCTGTTTCTTAATTTTTTTAAATGCAAATTAGCCTACTAGGTGATAAATTAGTAAATAACTGAATGCACAAAAGGAAATTCAGACCAAAACTTGGCTCATAACAGGCTACCAGAAGCAGGAACTTACCCTTACAGTGACAGTGTGCATTGCAGCAGTATTATATCGGTGTTTATTTTGTCTTCTGTTGATGCACTTGCTATTTTTTGATCATCAACTAAGTCAGTTCATTTTTTCAGCGATTAGCTGCTAGCCAGACATATTGATGTGTGGTATTTGCTTTCCTCCCTGAGTACTGTATTTTAGGGGAACCTGTTATGCTTTTCCTTATTTTCTATCATACTCTATATTTGATTCTCTACAACGCAGCCAGAGTTTCAGCTCCCACAGATTGACTGTGTGCCCATGTGGCACGCAGATTACGTTCAGTCAATTACGGACACAGCTGATCTCAACTTGTTATGTATATAAAGCAAACCGGTCCACAGAATTCCAGCTTCTTCCATTCCAACCTCTTACCAGTATGAGTAAGAGCAAAGAGCTGTCAAGGGATGCCAGGGAAAAGACTGAAGGTAACGAGAACCTCCTTCCCTTGACCAGAACACCGAAGTTAGGCTGTGGATGAGTCTTCCAGGATGACAATGATGCAAAACATGCCACCAAGGCAGCAAAGTGGTTAAAGAGGAAGCAGATTAAGATCATGGAGTGGCCAGAAAATCTGCGGAGGGAGCTGAAGATTCGAGTTGCCAAGCAGCAGACAAGAAATGTAAAGGATTTAGAGAGTTTCTGTAAAGAGGTTTGGACCAAAATTCCTCCTGAGATGTGTACAAACCTGTGGACCAACTACAAGAAATGTCTTACTACGGTGCTTTCCAATAATGGCTGCTCCAAGTATCAAGTACTAAATCATTCTTTGCTTGGGGATAAAATAATTATTTCACTGAATGACATACAAATCAACGTATTAATTGTATGCAATGTGTTTTTTTCTGGATTGTTGGTTAATATTGTATCTCTCTCCACTAAAATGAAACTTCCATATTAATTAGAGACTATTTCTAATTCTCTTTAAGTGAACTAACTTAGATATTCAGCAGGGGATCAAATATTTATTTCCCCCACTGTATAATGAGGTCAGAATATGTGCAATTATCCCAATATGCCAGCAGTTTTCAATTGTTTTTGAAATCTGTGAGATGTCAACTCAAAATATCCTTAACAGGGTCACTTCAGGGACACGGCTCTGACTGTGAGCACAGCACAGCCCAAGTGCTGTTCAAATCTTTGGTTTACGCGCAGCAGCCAAACTGAAGAAAGCTTGTTTATTGCTGTAGATGGACTGTGAGGATTCACCAATTTAGTTTTAAAAAAAGTTGAATTATTACTATTAATTAGAATTCAACCAGCTCCTACTACATATTGTAAACTATGTTTAATCAGTTGCTGTGGACAGTAAAATTCCCGGTTTGCATTGAAATGATGATTTTGTGTTTGTTACATGAGCAGCTGCTTGGCTGTGCTCCAACAGGCTTCACTGCTTAGAGCCCAGCAGAATCCCATCACTTTGAGTTACTCTGCTAAGCAAATGTAACACACTCCCCTCTAAATCTTTTGAAAGAAAAAAAAACCCAGTTCCATTATAACAGGTTTAAAAAATAATATAAAATAAAATTATACATACGTTTGTGTGTGTGTAGCTTTGTACAAAACAATGTACACTGTGCACTGATGAAGCTAATATGACAGTAAGAAGCTGTCAGTTGAATTACTACTTAATTTGGTATGGCTGTGACACTGTGTGTGTGGAAATACAGCGAGTTACGTGTGAGTTTGAAATACTCAAGTGTTGTGTGACCAGGTGACTTCTAATTAAGGCAAAGAATGTCAGACACTGCAGTTGACCTACTCCTTCTCATACAGTCAGTGAAGCAAGAAGACATCCACTACAGAAATTTCAAATGACAGGTAAGTCAGCCAAATGTCAAAGAAATACATGTCCAGAGTCACTTCTACCTCTCCTCCCTACTATTTTCTTTTTAGATGGAAATCCTGCAGAGGTGCTGGAAGACGTGCAGCGATACTTCATTATGATTCTTCCCTAAATGAAACCGCTGTGTTAATACTTCATGGGTCTCACCACTTTTAGTTTGTGCAAATGCTGAAATGCACACACTCCCAGAAACATAATCATACAAGCACAGTGGTTGTACGCTGTGAATGACAGAATTATACAGGTTTTGCATGAGAATAGAGATAATGTAGTCAGATGGCGAGGGAAAAGCGATGTCAAACAGACAAGCCCTCAAATGAGGCACTGAGCCTCCCTCTCCTTCTCAGTGAATTGACAGCCTCTGGCCTGAGATTCAAGCAGCGTCAGGATGTCAAACTCCACTATGTTTTGACACCCATTGCTGTCCTCAGCAGAAAGAACGAGGCAAAACAGCAGTGTGGGCTTTTGTAAACACAAAATTCACAGTCCATTTGTGATTTTGTTCCCATTGAATGCACAAACAGGCCTTGCAGAGAAAGATCCAGACACACACACACACAAAAACAACACACACACAAAACCACACACACACACACGTAAACTCCCCTGAGTAGTTAAAACAGTATATATTGTATGTTCTGGAAATGATTCATCACATTTGGTGTATAGATCACAGCTTCTCATCCTCATATAACTAAATTTTCTGTAAAAGTTAATTGAGCATTCTGCCTGCTTACAGACAGTAACATTTCTTTTACAATTTCTACATGGCTCAGGTATATAAATAAAAACAGTCATCTCAAGTTAAGGCACACACATCATTATGATGCTCTCGTGTGCAATTTAATGTTTTTCATATAGTGTGTGAACAAGTCGTGATGGGGAAATTATGCCGTAAAGTGCTGCTTGATCATAGAGATTGAAGTGGCAGAGCGAGCTCAGAGATTTTCCTACCTACGCTAACAAACAGTGCTTGAGTAAAAATGCTTGGAAATTTGTTAGACTGCAAAATTGCAGAACACTTTCCCTCAACACTTGGAATTATTTATCAGCTCAGCTCATCTAGGTGCAGCAATAAACAATGTCTCACCTAATGCATTATACTGCATTTAACTCCCTACTGACACTTTGAGCATTTGCAGATCAAACGCTCCTGTTTTTCAGAAGAGTCGAGCTGCAGCTTTCTGATAGCACACATCTAAGTGTGAGAACCTCAGTCGTTTTTTTCAACAGATATATGAATCAAGATGTGATACAGATTTCGCGAGTGAACGCAGCTGGAGAGAAAGAAGTGGAGAGCGAGAGAGAGAGAGAGGGTGAGTGTGTGTGAGATAGAGAAACAGAGAGGAAGAACGGATAAAGAGCAAATCTATTACTGATAGTGATTTGGTGCTTGCTGGAGAGGAAGTGGAACAGAGGGATCCATTCATGTGGCTCTTGTCCCACTAGAGGAGATAAGAGAGTGGTGGAGCTCAACTAACTCCATAATTACATTGCACACAAGTCTGGCTACTTTTTTTTTTTTTTTTATTCCCTGGTGCTGAGCGCTCCATAGAACACACTCCAACAGACGCAGTAAGGGTTAATTTCATTGGCGCCTAAAGCGATCCAAAATATACTGTATCACTTCTGCTATCTCTAAATCCTTTCAGGATATAATTTGTGTGTCCAAGAGGATGGCGTGTATGGTGCTGCCATACGCCATGTCAGTCCTTTGATCCTCCCCAGTCTATGTGAATATTTGTCTTTACCATTCTTCCTAGAATGGTCTCCAAGCAACTCTTTTTTTTCTGCTGTCACAGAGCACTGACAGGAGGCAATTTTGTGATGCTATTTGGGTGATTTTATTTGCTCAGTAGGACACCGTGCCCCTAACCACCACTGACACATTTCTAGTTCTTCACAGTCTCCCCTAGTGCAAAGCCCACCTGAGACATGGTAAAATCAGAGTAATGAAGTACGTAGCACACTGGCAAAGGCATCAATCAGATGACAGCAGGAGGACAGACAACAAAGGAAAAGAGAGGTGGAGTAGCAGAACAGAAAAAAGAGAATAGGAGAAAAAAAAGAAAAGAAAAGCTGAAACTCAACCAAGGAGGGATGAAACTATAATGTGAAGGGAACATCAAATGAAGAAATGCATACCCGATTATGAAATATTACAGAGACATACATTAGGGGAATGTAAGACAGGGAAAGCAAACCAAAATGTGCATAGGTGAAAGAAAAAAAACAAGGAACACGTCCGATAATTTGAAGCCGGATATACCATTTTTGGACCGTGTCTGGCCGAGCTCCCTTATCTGACAGCTTATTAAAGTTTCATGCTAAAATGAGTCAATATTAGATATGGCGTTTTCAGGGTGAACCAGTCTGGGATGGATATGGGAATAGGGCAAGGTTTGCATCGCCGTCGCCGCCAAATGACCACTATTGGCCAGAGGGCACTGAGCTATCTGTCTGTGTACCATTTCAGATTTGACTGCCACTTTTAATTACGTCATCTAATTGAGACCTCTGAAGCAATCCAGTAGTACCCTTTTAGAGAATTAGTGCTAGCTACTTAGCATATATAGCTTTAATCATTTGAACAGCAGTTATATTCTACTGGGCCACTTTTAGGCCTTTTTTACTAAACATCTCTTGTCCTTAAAAAAGAAGCTTTCACCATCTGCTCACTCTTTAAAAGAGGCACACACCCATACAGACACATACATTCACATGCTCACAAACAGATGAAAAAGCGCAGACATTTCGAAGGAATATCCTGGCATTATCTTCTTATTCTTCACGTTGTTAACCTCTGAGTGCCATTTCTGTATCTCATCTCTTTCCTTTTGTCGTATTCTTTTTTGGCACTCCTCTTGATCATAGAAAACCCAAAGACAGAAGGAGACTGGGATCAATCTCTTCTTTGCAACCCTTAATGTGAATGAAATTCAGTGGTGAAAATGGCTTTTGAAAACAACCCTGGGTATTGTATTACTTTTGAAAGAGTAGAAAAAAATGGGGATTATATTTAAAAGAAAACTGAAACACAGCACACACTGAGACACGTTCAGACTTATAATTTGTTTCATCATTTGAAGATGTTAAAACATGCTGTCGAAAGACACGGCATGACATGGAAAATTATAGAAATGCTGGGAAAATGTCGACGCATAGCTTTTGTTAGAGACAAATGCCATCTTCTGTTCTTTCATCAGTGGATCTTCCTGTCAAACCTTTAAAGAGGTCATTTGACAAGCTTAAAGCAGGCCACACCGGAACCAGCCAGCTAAAAAAAATCATAGCGCCTAACCTTTTATTTCCTGGCTTTGAGCAGGAAATCAAAGACGTGGGACAAATGATTCAAGAGGGGGGTGATTGAGACAAGAAGCTTTAAAAAACAGATAAGGGAAGTTAAACAGGGGAGGAGAGGAGTTCAAGAGAACTTGAACTCAAGTTCAAGAGAGATGTGAAATGTGTGAGTGACAGCAAAAGACAGGGGTGACAGACTCAGCAAGAGGTCTCTCTAATTCACTGAGACCAAAAAGGAGGTTGTGGTGAAGCAGCGCAGAGAAGCGACAGGAAGCCTGAAGACCCGGCAGACCAATTAGCCGCACCAGTTAAAAATTCACAGTTTTCTTTCTTTTCACCTTGTCCACTCACAAAAGAGCACAACTACATACTATCAAACGCACTTTGCACATGCATGCTCGGGGCCTCTCTTTAAGTTTATATACCATAAGTTTATTTCAATATGTCACAGTTGTTTTTAGAGTGTCTTGCCATAATGAAGAGGTGGACATATTTACCATGTGGTAACAGGACTAAAATGAGATTAAAAATGCACATCTAATAGATGCAAATTGTGACTGGAGGTGTGATCTCATTGCTGCCACTGGCGTTTGTGTGTGCACATCTCATTTCCCTCTTTATACGCTATCCACTCAAGATCCTTTGATCTGCCAATATCAATCTACATGTCTGCCCACAGGGACACAGCCATAGACAAAATCAGGCATACGTGCTTCTTTTTTATCTCTTCTTGTTCAATCAGTATACATTTGGGGAAGTTTCTGAAAATAGCTAATGATAATAAGGTGAGTCAGTACTCTACGGCGTTAACTGCTGTCCTGGTTTTTGAGTTGGAGACGTGGAGATGGTGTTAGGTTGTAATTTCACACCTTAACTTGCATTCCCACCGTTTACTCTCGCTGCAGCTGGGGAGCGAACGCGGAGAGGAATGTATAATTTTCTTTCTGTGGAATTGGCAAATGTTAACGGTAAATTAGAATCTCACCAAAGGAAAGGCAAAAAAATCCCATTTTGATTACCAAAGATGTGTGTACTTTAGTGCGTGCTCGAGCATAGGTGTGTATAACTACAGTGTGTGTACAGTTTCCAACGTGTCTGCAAGGGGAACTGAGATGTTGGGACTTGGCATCTCTCCTCTTTAATGAGTATCTCTAGAGATGGCAGGTGCATGTTCAGCCATTCTTTTACAAGCTCAGCAACAAACAGGCCAGTCCTTTCCTTCCCTCCCACTGCTACAGCACTGTCATTAGCAGAATCACATTAACAACAACAACAAACAAATGATATTACTAATAAACCCACACAAAACACTTAAGAAATACTGGCATCAACATACATACGATTAACGAAAAAAAAAGAATATGAAATCAAAACAACAGCAAAACAACAAATACATTTCCTCGGTTGTTCTATCAATAAGATTTGACATCGCCAGGCTTTCTTAACTGCCAAAATTAAAACCTCAACTCTGTTTTCTTAACTGCTTTCTTCCACAGGCTCTTTGAGGCTTTTGAGGTATTATTTGACCAGTACAGTGATGCCCGATGTAGTCAACAAGTTGAAAGAAGAAGTTGCACAACTCACCTTTGTGGGGACTCTGAAGCCAACTGTCAATCAGACAAGTGGCTGTCACAGACAAGGAGCAGGACTTTTTTAATGGCACTCTAAATATGGTTCTTTTTTCTGGTTCTTTCTTGTTCTTTTCTCTCTCTTTTTTTTTTTTAGTTAATTGTAGTTTTTACTCTGAAACAGCGAGGCTTACTGGCTTAATGAAAAGTTGAAACGGACTGGAATGGGAGATGAAACAGAACAGGATCCAGAGTCGATGCTAAAAATCGGGTGGGGGGGAAGCATATTTTCATATCCTTTCAAATCCCTACCGAGAATAAAAAATTAGCAGCAGCGTGTGTATGGATCAGAGGGGGGGAAATCTCCCTCATCCCCCCTGGGGAAATCGCACTCTGGTTGATCCCTTACAGTTGCAATTTTTCTTACAGAATGACCTTCTTAATGAGTTCAGGCGAACGCCGCATTACATTTTAAACCCCATTTAAAAAAAAACAAACATTTACCTAATTTTGTTTACTTAATAGTCCTTGACCCGGCTTTTAATGTTTTATTTCACAGATTCGATTTTTGTTTTGCTGTTCTCTCATTTTAATTTTTTTCCTGTTAATTTAATGCTTTTTTGTTTTCATTTAGTTATGTGCAAATCACTTAATGTGCTTTGAAAATGCCTATGCCGATAATGACCAAGATGATGATGATTCTTGGTACTTGTGGTGGGAACACTGCAAGTCATTAGTATTAGTATCATTAGTAGGGGTGTGATGTGAGACTTTCACCCTGCGTTCAGCCTTCATTTATAGAGTTGTTAACAAAGCACATAGTTAGAGTTATGCCCCCATAGTTACACCGTGTAACTGGGCTCCCCGCTCAACCCCAGACACCAATAGATGAGGGCTATTATTATGTTTACTCTTTGAATAGTAGCAGGGGAAATCATCTTCTCTTCTTATTCATTGCCAATTTTTTGCTCTCCCCAAGTTTTTATCTATCTGGCTCAACTTTGTTCCTTAGACTAAAGAAAACAAATGCATCCTAGGAGAGGCATTTAAAGGGCAAAAAACAAACACATTTGGACTCTAAAACTCAAAATGGGGACAAATTAGAGGCAACACACAGAAGAGATTCATCAGCTATTTTAAGTTTGGAGGCTGAGATAAGTTTGTGGCCCCTCTGGAAAACCATAGGGGAGGATAATTACTGTGTATCTTGAGGTGTAGGGATGGCAGGCATGTCTGTCTAAACAGAGAGGGGATATTAAGTCAGTGGCAGCAGGTAAGAAAAGCTACCTGGTCATTACTGATATCAAATGGTGTTCATTCAGGTAACAAGTTAAGTTTAAAGGTTGCAAGTAACACACCTTTTCCCGAGTGAAAGGGGAAACAAACAAGCCAAGCCAAAGCGAGTTTGTCGTGCCAGATGCAGAAAGCACTGGGACCATTAGCCTCACTGGGTGGTCACTTCTAGATGGAAGATCACACACTCAACACAAACACACACTACCACCACCTCCCACTCCCTCCGCTCGGTTCTGTGATTCAGCCAAGCAGAAGAGAAAGGGAGGGGAAGGTTAGTGGGTGTTCATCCCTTTGAATTCCAGGAGTAGTAGAATGTGTTCTGTACTTTCTCCTGTCATGGCTAGCCTGGAGCTATAGGGAGTTGGAGATGACACACCAGAGGCAGCAGAAAGCCCTAATTGCTTCGTGGCCTCCTTGAGCTGCATGATGCCTTTCGCTCTGAACATGGATATCTCACAGAGAGAAATTAAGGTGCCATGGTGGGGAATGTTAGTTGTGCCCACTTTTAACAGCAACCCCATCGCCTGCATGCACAGAGAAATGCACTGGCACGTACTCAGTCAAAGATTCTGGTCTGTGGAATGTGAGCATAGAGGTCTCTAATAGCCTCACTGAATACCAGAGAGATCCTGAGCAAGCCATGAAACAGCAAAGAAACACTCAAAGAAAAAGCACAACTCCGTACAAACTCTAGTTTACTAAGTGTTTATTGCTTTATATTACATTAAAATATCATCTCTGTTGCACATAATTATGATGAACAGTTAAAATAAGGTACCGCAAGGCATTATGCCACTATCCTCATCCTGCTTGCAAACTGCATAAATCCCAGTTTAATCAAGCATAACGGTTGAGATTATGAGGACTCGTGTACGTCAATGCTGCAACAAGCATCGGATCTGGAAACAGTACTGATCCTTTGGAGGGTTTACACATTTTCCTCAGCTATTAGTACACACTAAGCCATGAGTCAACTGAAGACAAATATGATAATACATAGTGGATTAAAATGAGCACTTCTTCATAAATTGTAATCTGGCTTTATCCATAACTGCCCACTTCAAATACTGCATTCTTAATAAAAGTTACTTGACTGAATTTTTCTCGAGCATATAATAAAGAATTAATAGTGTTGTTGCATAAAATGCACAAGCATGCATTGTTGGAGTAATTGATTCATTTTAATAATCAAATAATAAATCTGGCACCTCCTGGTCTGCACTGTGGAGACGGTAGCTTGTTGACAACCATCTATTCACTTTTCATTTGCACTGTAGAGCTAAAACTTTATACAGGAGCCACTTCTCTTTTGAACACTCTCATCCAAACAGATAAGAACAGCATCTGACAGGCTAATTAATAATCAAAGCTTTGCTCTACCCTGGAATTCTATCACCCCAACAGGATTTCTATTAATGTTGATTGACCCTGACTCACTCAGTGCCACTTTGGCACAGCTCACTGCTACCTCTGTGCCTTCTTAGGTGCCAGTGCAGGTTAGCTGATACATGAATAATTCCCAGTGGACATTAACTGCAAGAAGTAGGGCAGAGGATTCAATGGTGTGCTCCTCTACCCATCCTCACTCGCAATCCCCTCATCTGCAGGTTGTTAATATTTAATTATACAAGCTTCATTTCACACTCTCCAACTGAAACCATGAGGTGGAGATGGAGGTGCAGGGGACCACTATGAGGAAAAATGATGAAATAGAATACTGGGGGTTGATTGGGGATATAAGAATAAAAAGAAGTAGAGCGTGGAGATGCAGGAGCAATTGCAAGAGCAATTTCCATTTCAAATAGAGATGAGAAATGGGAGGAGCTGTTTTGGGAACCTGCAATCCTGATTCACGAAGTCCCCTTCATATTTCACACAGGATTTAAATCTGTTACTCAACGAAGCATTCCTAAAGTTGTATTAGAAGTATTAATAATATTCACATAAAAAAAATACAACTACAAAAGCAACGCTTAAATAAAAAGCACAATTCTAGATGTTGCTTAAAGGAAAAAAATGAAATTGGATTACAGCATTTGGAGAAAAGAAACACTTCGGAAATAGCACTTCTATATGGGACATAGGCTGATGTCGCTTTTGCATGATCTTGGTTCTGAGTAACTGTTTCCAGAGAAGGCTGCTTGTGATTATGTTGCCCAATTTAAAAAACAAAACAAAACAAAATTTAAACCAGGAAATACTGATAACTATAAGAAAACTACAAGTAAAAATAAATAAAGTTTTGAATCTTTGAACCACAATTAAATCTAATAACAGAGAATCTGGATGCTTTCCTGAAATATTTCTCAGTTCATTTTGCAGTTTAAGTGCAAGAGCTTTTCACAGATTTTATATGAAGCACAAAAGGACTTTGATGAAAAGAACCAGACATATTTGGCTGCTCTGTGCACTAGATTCCTTTTCTGTCCGCCCCCATACTCTGTTTACATTTTATACATGACCAACTTCTACTAAAGATCATCTGTCAGGTCCCACAAAGTTAATGATAGAACTTTCTGCCACTGTGGAGGTGATGTTTACAGTTTTAACAACTTTATTCAAGAAATATGATACTCCCATCTTAAGTATTTATTGATGAAAATTCATCCTAATATTAGACCCCTGGGCCATTTTTTTTAACAAATCTTACAGGAGTGAGATCTTGCAGATGAAGTGGTAGAGCATTAATAATTCATAACTGAGCCTTTTTATAGAGCACAGCCCTTGAGATTCATAATTCTATTCACATTAGGCCTCTGAAAAAAGTTTAAGTTTTAATAAATAGGTATTAAAACTTTAACTGATATTAATAGCGCCAATTAAAGGGCATACTGTGGAGTTATGCATCATTTCTGTAATGGTAGAGAGGAAAACCCACTTGGCAGAAAACTCCCTCGGATCTCTGTCTTTAATTTCCGCACACAGATTCTGGTTCTTGCCTCATCACTGTCTCCTTTCCAAATATGAGATGATGCACAGAAATGACTCTCTATCGCAGGCATTGTGTAGAAGCATTAGCATCTGTTTAAACCTTTTACGGCCATCATAAAATGAGGGGGGGGGGGGGGGGGGGGGGAGAAAAACTTGTCTACCATAAACCTCATCATTCCCTAATCAAGTCACTGAACATTACTATTACAAGCTGAGAGTGTCTGACCATCCATGGTTGTGATTGATGAGCAATTTTTCTTGTCTCCCACATCATTGTTTCCCCTAGTGTACCAGGTCAAATGGTGTGTGCTAGTCAGCCAATAGTCATTCATTTCAGTTTATGAAGTGGAACCTTTGCTAGATGGTCATGCCATTAAAGACCCTAGTATTTCAGCTTTGCTACTGGTACCAAATGCATGCATGTTGGGCTGTTTTAACCACAGTTCTATTTCACAGGTGAGTGAAAAAGCCTGCATGCAAGTTACTGCTCTGTGTCTCAACTGGCTTTCCAGGACATGCGTAGCAGGCCTTTCACCATGGGCAGCTTCAGTAGCACTACAGGGGCAATCTCTGTGGGATTTTCTCTCTGTCTTTCTCTCTTTAGTTTCTCTGATGTACTACTGCGCCCAGGGAAAAGTGCTGGAAGTGGAAAAAAGAGAGCATGTTTCCTTTGTTCTGCAGTTCTAAACACAGGACTATAATTTTCTTGCTGAAGCCAAGAAAAGGGGTTGACTTAAATAATGGCTTCTGTGTTCTAATTTGTGTAGGGATTTATCCAGCTACTTGGCTAGGGTAATGCTAGGGCGTATTGTGAGCTGATCAGTATGAGCAGTCAGAGAGGAATGAGATAGGAGAGTGGGGAAATGAAGACAGAGTGAGAAAGAGAGAGAATGAGGCAGAGAGGGGAGAAGGAAGCAAAGAAAGAGAGGGTGAGGTTCTGCTTCTTTGCTCTGGTAATTCCCAGTGAAATTGATTCTCATAGCTCCAGAGATCTCCCACTGTCCCCCTTCTCCCCTTCGTCCCGCCTCTATTACATACCTGTCCAGAGGATGAATGATCTACACATTACCCATGAGTACCGCTGACCGGTACACACATCAGTGACTACTAGAGCTCAGGGACCCCACAGACGCTCTCTTGAGACTGAGGCAGATACAGAACAGGAAAGGGGAGATGGATGGAGGAAAGAGAAAGAGTGAAACTTGATAATAGAGATGAGCGTGGGAAAGAGAAAATCGAAGAGAGTGAAGAGCAATGCACCGAAATGATGGGGTAAAAAGGAGTGGTGGTGTGATTAGGGCAGAAGATGGAGATGTGCAGGGAAAGGAAGAAGCAGGTGGAGGTAATAATAGAGGCAATGGGTTAATGTAGTAAGAGGTGGGCAGGGGAGTGAAAGACGAAGGGGAAAAAAAGATTAGGTGTTTCCACTAAAAAGAAATGAAAATCAGATGGAAAATGAGAGAGTTGGTATGTAGAGGAGTTAGGCTTCTCCACCGAGGAGCTCTAAGGGAGGCAATCAGGGCTGCTGAAAGCTGTGCCTGTAGTTTCAACCCTGTAGTTCACCGCTGCTCTCCCAGGGGATAGGTGTCACTCGTGTGTACAAAGAGAGCAGCCACTTAAATGAATGGAGCTCTTTATCTGAGCCTGAACAGCGAGTTATTACCTACTGAGTAGACACTACGGAGCAGGCTCTATTTCCACAGCAGTGATCCCCAGAGCTGAGGCAGAGCAGGAGACAAAGGGGAGGGAGGGGCAAAAAAAGAAAAGAGGAAGCTCATATCTAGTGCCTTATTTTGTAATGGGGTATGACATCTTTGGCCTCCATACCATAACAAAGCCCTGAAGCATGGTCAAGCATCACTGACAAGAGAATCATTAGTGTGGAAGGCTGCAGGAAAACGCACAATAATAACACCCACTGGGAAGGCCTCAAACTGTGAATCTCTGCTACTCCTTTCTGCATTTTATTAGGGAGATGGGAATGTTTTTTATAAGATTCATGCAAGCATCCTCACAGCACTGAAAACTTCTGTTTGAAAATCACAGAATTCTTGTTCACGAGATAAAATAAGTTCTTACAGAAATAAAGAATTTGAGTTACAAAAAGAGGGCATAACTTTATTCTTGGCAAGTTACAACTTAAAGATGAATTTTACTGAGTTCTTGCTTTATTGAGTAAGAACTCAGGATTGATGGTACGGCAACCACATTTCATTTTAATTTTTTCCTCCAGTGATAAAAACTAAAATACATTTGATACAAGTGAAATTTATACCACATGAAAATCTCAATGGGGGAAAAAGAATGAGCAACCTCCATCAGCTCAAAAACCCTCGATTGAAAACTCTTAAAAATGACTCTGCTGACCCGATCTTACTTCCCATGTATGTTGGAGTTCTCCCCCTTGTCACTTAAGTTAAGGCAATGATACCAAATATTACAATAACTTTTATGTATGGAGATGCTGAACTACAATAGAAAAAGATGCAAAATGCATAATTAAAGAATCAATTCAAATTACTGGATGTGCCTGTAATTTTCCCAGAATCTCCTCATACTGCCTGTCTGCAGACAGTGCAGAGGTGAAGGAGGATGGAGCCAGCCTAAACCCTCTGTTCTAGAGTCCTGTGGTCTCTGAGAGCAGCCCGGCTCCCCCAACACTGGCTGATGGCTTTAATTGGTCTCCTCTGGCTAAAAGCAGAGCACAGGAATCCCTACACACTAATGGGAGTGAGCTGCAGCAAGTGATTACACCCACACGCTGATGCTTGCACATAAATGCTCAGTCAAACAGACATACAGTTAGAAACACACAGAGAGATATATATGTATTAGGACTGGGCAATATGACCCAAAATTCATATCTTATTCATATCATATTTTTTAGCTGGATGGCGATATACGATATATATCTCGATATTTATTTTAAAGCCATAAAGTAAGAACAAAAAAAGAGTTCTTAGTCAAAGCTGTGTCCCAGATGTCACACAGGCACTTTTATTAACATACAGCGTAGATATACATGAAAAAATTACTCAAAAATAAATTATCAGCATTTATTGAATAATAATGCTCCATAAATAAAAGAAAACAATGTTGTTTTTGTGCATAACAAAAAGCTCACAATTGTGCAGTCAAAATGTAAACTAAAAGACGCTGAGCATAATAACAAAGACAGATTTCACAGCTGTTCTGTTCCCAAGTTCTACTGCGTGACTGACAGCCTGGAGTTTGAAATCCGCTTCGTAACCGTGTCTCTTAACAGGTGTCATTTATGGTCCTTATACACACACAATACGCTAATATTACGTTGAAGCACAGTACGTATCACTCCGCGAGGCTCCTTGGTAGCCGTAATGCTCCAACAATCCATCAAGCGGTGCAGCTCCGTAGCTTACTAAAGTCGTACTAAAACATTTTTTGACAGATTGCTGAGCGCCGTGTACCACATAAAATCAATTTGCGGTCATCAAGCACAACCAGAATTCATACTAAAGGTGAACTGTCGATTTTTGAGAAAATGAAAGGATTTTAGGCTGTGCAGCCCCTGTGGGCTGCATGGCGTTAGCGTGGTTAGCTCGTTAGCACGGTAACTCGTTAACAGAGATTTGCCGTGTCCATCTTGTCATTGCCTGCAGGTGAAGCGATGGAGGAGGGGTAGTTGTGTTCAGTGAAGGAGAGAGGCGAGGTAGAGTAACGTTGCATAGAGACAAAAGTGGACGAAAGAGAGGCAAACTAGCGGCTCCACAAGTATAATTATAACGTAACATATACTATATTGATATAAACGATATTGTCACATCCGATATCCCGTATTAAAATATATCGATACTTTTAAAAAACTTGATATATCGCCCAGTCCTAATATGTATATATATATATATGTATGTATTTAAATATCAGCAAACCGCTTTTACTCCTTCTATCTTACTTCCTTGTATCTTACAGGTCTCTGCATGGAAAAATATAATCTTAAATGAACCAAAATTTTTCCACATGTTGAAAAGATGAGTTACTATCTCTGAGAAGTGTGTAATTTCCACATATGTAGAAATTAATGCTATTTATTGTTTGTATGGAATGCTAAAATTGTTGCCAAATTGAACGTCGCTCATCAAGAAAAATGAGATTTCTATACCGGATTGGTCTCAGCCTGGGTTTACAATGACCACCTCGAGTGCTGTTGGCCAACAGTGCTGGTGAGACCTGTGCTAGTAAAAATACAGGCGATCGAGCTGAAGGCGGCACAGTTGAAGATGTTAAGATTTTTGTTAGGAGGGACCAGGATGGACAGGGTTAGAAATGAATAGATCAGAGGGACAGTTCAGGTCAAACAGTTGGAGAAAGTTACAGAGGAAAGGTTGAGATGATGTGGACATGTGCTTAGGAGAAATAGTGAGCAAAGGATGTTGAATATGGAGCTGTCAGGCAGGATGAAAAGACAAAGACTCATGGATGTAGTGAAGGAGGATATTCAGTGACTTGGTGTGACAGAAGACGATGCTGGGGATCGGGCGAGATGGGACCAGCCGAAAGAAGAAGAATTCCCAGGGTTCCACTCAATAATAAATCACATCAGAAAGACTGCTTCAAAGAAAGTGGGGAAGAGAAAAATAAAAGATGTAAAAGCAGACTATCATAGCGAAGCTAATGTAGAATTCTTGTTATCATTGATTAATTGATCATTTAAATCTGATGCAGTTACAGAAAATCCACTGTGTGATGTCTATAAATCGTATATATGAAACCTTCAGCATCAAAGTTCGAAAAAGAAGAAAAAAACTGTTTTCTACAGTTGATTCTTTAGGGAACGATTACACATCTTGATATTCTCTTGGACAGATGCTGTTTGTACTGACAGGACCATCTCCAGGGCATTGCAAGATGTGAGCAAGAAAGTAAGAAAGCGAGAAAGATACAGAAGACAGGAAAGCAGAATGTAAAATATTGTAAGGAAAGTGGAGGTAAAGCAGAGGAACCTCCTCTTTATCTAATGAGCATTTCTGACTGAGAGAGACAGAGACCACTCCCTGTCTTGCATTGCTCAGGCGGGATTTGCCGGAGTACAGGGAATTGCTAAAAGCTACATAAACCAACCATACACCCTAATCACAGTCACAAACAGAGCTTGAAAAAGTACATGAAAGACAAGCGAGGAAAAAACAACAACTTGCAGAGACAAAGTGGGAGGTAAAGTCAATGTGCAAATGATACAGAGCAGAGTAAAATTACCTACAGTGGGGGCATGATCCTCTTTAGCATTTTGGCTATGTGTGCATTTACCAACTGAACGAGAGCACAATTTGTCTGAAGTACACAGAGGCAAAGCTGACAGAGAACATCAATCCACAAAACCCAACATGTTCCAGCACCAGCTGTCAGTCTAACTACCCCTCTCTGCTGTCATCTTTAGCATCATTTCCATGCTAATGTTGCACCAGGTAATACTGGCTATGGCTCTACAAAGGAATCTACCCATACGGAAAAGAAATAGTAAAAACTTATATGTGATTACTCATGAAAGTGGCCACTTTCATGAGTAAATCATATAAGGCTTACATGATTTACTCATGAAAGTGGCCACTTTCGCATTACTTTCATACATTGTTTTAGTAAGTATCCAAAACATACAAGTTTCATTATATAATTTTTCAAGGGATCTTATATCTGTTTTCACACTTATATGCTTTTCATACAAGTTTCACACAAGACAGATACAAACTTTATAAGATTTATATATATCTTTTCCATATGGGTACCTTCTCTAATGAGCGCTGGATTTCCATATAGAGCAAATGTACTTTTTTCTATAGCAGCTACAGAACCTCTGTATGTAGAGTTAAGCTGTGTACAGTATTTATAGCCAATCAGGGTTTTTAATGGCCCAAGCAGTGTTTACTTTTCAAAGACTTCCACATGAATTATTGATGGTTGAGAGTTGATTTGTGCTAGGAATTAGCCTGGAATAATCCATCTAGTTCCACCTTTCTTCCTGGGTGCCTTGTCTCTCTGTCTCGAGTGTAAACAGACTGACCGGAAACTTACGTAGCTTTGCACATTCATTTGTTAGAATGATTTCTGCTGAGTGCAAAGTGGTTACTTAAAATTGTATGAAAAAGCTATATTCAAGAGGACTCACCCAATAGGTGGGTGACCGCTGCTGTTTAGTTCTCTCTCTCAGTTTAATGGAGGATTCTTTTTTAACCCATTTCTACATCTTCAACTTGGGAAACAATGTCTGCTGCTCATACTGATCATGTTGGTTTGTTTACTGTGCGAGAATTCTTTAACAATGTATGGCTTGAACTATAAAATAAATTCTCAACTGTTTGCACTGTGAGAGTGTGAACAGTACAAAAAAATGAACATAGTTTTCAGAGAAAGTCTGGAAGTTTCTTAGAGAGGAACTAAAGGAGGACACGACTTCGACTTTTGAGAATTTCTTCCCTCTGCGCTTGTGTGAGTGATGCCAATTTGTCCAGACCCCGATTCATTTTCTTGGCCCTCTTTGGTGTCAGAAAACGAATAGGCTTTGCATCTGAAGTTTGGTAATAAACTCTTGGATTAGATCCATCCTTTGGACAGGATGGACGACTCTGAGCAAAGAATAAAGACACATTTCCTCAGCAGTCTGTCAGAGGCAACTGCCTTTGCTTTCTTTAATGCTTGTGTGTGTCTTTAACTGTTTTAGCTTAGTTTTTTTTTTTTAAATATACCCATCTGCCATTACTGTGGTGACATGTCTTTGAGCAGTTGATGAGGTTTGAGAGCACAGCACTGTACAGGAAAAAAAAGCTTGCTTAATTAGTGCGACTGTGGAGTTGGGAGCTGTGTTTATCTAATTGTGGGCATTTCAATTAATATTCCCATCCTCACTCAGAAATGTAAAGCTGTTGTTAAATGTAAAAGGAAGAAGTCCGAATGCTTAAGACAGGGCAAAACTATTTGAAATTTATGAAATGGTAAAACCCTATGTATAATTAACTGGTGATTAGTTTGGCTCGGAGTTTACAGCGGCTCTCAGAGGTATTGGTTGCTGTTTCATGTTTCATGGTTCACTGGTGTGTGCTGCTCACTAGCATATTAACAATATTCCACATGATTCTCTGCAGCTTTTTTCAGGTTTCTCAGGTGTTCTTGTGCTGAACAGAGACTGATGTACCCTTTCTTCCATTCTGAGTCTGTCCCTCCCCATCTGTCCTGTTTGTATCCCTCTGTTTCACCCTGCTGAGCTAATCCAAGCTGGTCAAATCCCTCCGCCGTGCAGGCCTACATAGGAGCTTTCCCGCTGGGTGCAATATGCCACCCACTTCCCTGGCAATGCCAGCCCTGTAGGGTTCAAGCCTAACTGTGGTGTCTTGTCAGCAAACAGACAAAGATGTATGAATCCTCAAAATGATTTAGAGCAGGTATTCCTGTGACAATAACATGTTGAATTATGACAAAGAGTTATTTACTCCATGGGATTACTGCAGCTCTGTTCCTGGGTAATCCCACGTAGCAACACAAGCGTCTCTGGGCAACAATGCTCTAATCTTCCAGATACCTGCCACACACACTTCAATAGAAACCTGACCCCTCTTTTAAATAAAACTACTCTACCAAAGAGAAATAGTTATGATAAGCTTCAGTCTATATCTACATAGTCGATTACGCCTAGTCTGTATGGATGGCCTGAAAATTCCATCCACCGGTGCAATCACTGTTGCACCCTACTGAGCGGAGCACGGAATATCAAATTAAGTTCATCCGTCAAGGGAACAGGCTGTTCTCGTACCTAATTGGCAGTTGAGGCTTAGAGCAGGATTCTTTAAGAAAGAGTGGTGATAAATTTACTTCAGTCTCCATTCTTTTGTTATACTTGTCTCTGCTTTTATCTTCTCTCTGTCGTTGCCTGAGAAATGTTTCAATGCCCAGGCAGTCTTAATGAGTCTAAGATGTGGGTCTGCTGAGGCTCTCTTTGTGTGGTTTTGTCTTTATCTTTATCTTTAGCTAAGACTCAGTTGGACATATTGCAGAGTTTAGCCTGGCAAATAAAATGCACTATCACCCTCTTGTGATCTAATAACGAAGAGCTTCTCACCTTGTTGTGGGAAGAGGCTACATTCTGTCTCATTCAGAGGTGACTCTGTTGACCACTTTCTCTAACCAGTTCAGACACAGACATTCGAGATTGGCCGTGGACTTACAGTAAGTTCTGTTGCCATTTAAAAAGAACCCAAACATGCTGAACCAGTTGGCCTGAGATATGCAAGAAAGGGAAGATGATATCTATAATGATCTTGCAGCTCTTGCAGAACTGAATTGAAAATCTTTAAAAAAGTACAAATTAAAGGTGAAAAAAGCATGGTTCTTGTCACAGGGATTCACAGTAGCATGAGCAGCACACATCAAAGACAAAGTATGACATGTTCACACACACTGTAGTCAGTATTACTGCCAGATAAGAAACCTTGAAGCACCTCCAGTTATGGCAGTTTATTGCTTTGAGCCAACTCAAGTTAAAAGAAACTGTAAAACAATGGTTCAAAGTGGAGTGAAAATACACCAAATTAAAGTTTTTCTGTTCTTCTTTCATATGATAAGCTTAGGCGAATGAACTGTGATCCTGAGCACAGGCCAATAGAGAGTTAGTGTCATTCACAGCATATCATAAATCAATGATGGTATTTTAAACTGTTTTACACCCTTTCAGTTTAGCAAAAGCTAATTCTGAGGTACTCGTGAGGCAGCTAGAAATGTTATGAATTTAATAGGTTTGTTGTCATAAGCTAAAGATATGTCGTGCAATTTTGCCTTGATGATGGTGCTTAATAATTTGTCTGCAGATCAAAGTTTTAATAACGTACGAGGTGATTACGTGCAAACCATGAATGGCCAACATTTTGTGACAATATAACTATCTACTGACTGAGGCTTTTTTTCTCCTTTCTGTACCAGAGAAGGGCAAATATAAAAGTCAGGGGAACAATGGCACTATGATTCATTCTGTGAGGACAAAGGATGGCAATAAAAAATTTCAAGCAAAATCCGTTAAGTTATATGCTACTATCAAAAGCAATGCATACATAAGGTCTATTCTTACAGTTTATTAGTGCGTAGAGTGTTTGTGAAGCTTATGAGTCAAAGTAAAACAAAGCACCAGCTGTATAACCATATGATAGGTACAGTATGTGATCAACAAAGCCATTTAGAGTCTGACTGCACAGGGTGCAGATGTCTGAAAATAATTGCAACTATTACTTTATCTCATCTTTACATTCTCCTTGAGGATACGTTATATTGGTAAAAGTTGTCATTTTTGGTTTTATTAACCATCTTGTTTATTGTTTCATTTGAATTTAGAATCAAATGTGAAATACCATCGTAACTTCCATTTCTGCTCCTGAGTTCTGGTAGTGAATAACGGCAAAGAAGTGTTTTCTGCAGAACTCTTGAATTCATGGTTGCATAAATGCTTTTTGTTCCTGTAGAAGTTTTGGATCCCCCTTTTTCTTTTTTCTCTCTTTCTTTTTTTTCTTCCCCCTTCCTGGCTTGGACACTTCCCTCTTACAAATGCACTGTGATAATGAACATGACATGAATGTAAATTAATAAATGACGAAATAAAAGTAACACGTGAACAAGAAGAGGCTATCGAGAATTGACAGAGCTCGCTTTTTTGGAAAAGGAAAATGTCTTTGGCAAAACGTTGGATTCAGATCACAATTCTGATTGCAAAATCTTGCCTTGATAGCTGGGATAAGCCCGAACCCCCTTCCCACCACCACCCTACACTACATTACCACAGCCCTACATTGGATAAGTAAGAAAACGGATGGGCAGATGGATGGATGCTTTAAGAGGGATAAAGTAGGGTTTTCACTGACAACAGCTACAACAACATTTTAACCCCTTTTAGCAACTGAACACTCTAATGTTCCAGAACTAGATCATGGAAACAGGATGGGGTTTTAATTCATGAGTCCAGACAGGGTCTCTCACATATCATTATTTATATCCTGGCTAGTACTCAACTTAATGTTTATTATATTACCTCTGAGCAACACCATTACACTCTGATGTGGCCATAGAGTGAGAGGAGCTTCTTTTGTGGCTGGATTTACGAGGCAGTTAATAGCTGAGAAGATCACATAAGGATTACAGTATTATAATTATCAGTTAACAAATTATAAATTAAGCTCAGTGGACATTTCCTTCTCAACTTCTTTGGCTGAAAGTGGTTCCTTAGAAAAACTGTATTTTCAAGTAGCTTCGCCAAGTACTTTTTTATGAGGCTTTGCTAAGCAAGAGATATGTGAAAAGCCTTGAAGCAGCAGATGCGTTCTGGCAGAAATGCACATACATTTATTTCAAATCCAGTGTCTCACAATCCTTCAAGTGGAGTTAAACAGGTACTTTTACAAGAGGGAGAGAAATTACTGGTGTGAGGACAGAATATGTTCCCAATTTTGCAGTGGAAGGAAGATATTGAACAAAATGTAATGAGGAGGAGATCTGGAGTTTGAGATTTAGAGAGGGGGGGGGGGGGGGAACTGGAATAAGAGTGAGGCAGAGAAGTTGAGAAGACTGCGATTTCCTTGTGTAGCTGTAAAGCTGACAGGTAAATTTGCATGTGCAGCTAATGGGGCAAAAAGCAGCTAAGGCCTTGTGGGCACCCTTTCACTCTGACAAACAGGCAGCTTGTTGACCCAACCATTGCCTCTGTCACTCTATTTTTCAGATTCAGCATTTCAACACACTAACGTACTCCCTCTGAAAAACTTTCTCATATGCCAACAACACGTACAACACCACGGGCACACATTAAGCTGCCGTGCGTGGGCACAGACTAGGACAACTTAATCTAATAGGATTCAGAATTAATCAGCGGTGAATCTTGAAATGTTCAAAAAGATGATGACCTGTTTATTGATCTTCTATCAGGCATTTTAGCAGAAGCAAGAAGCAGGGAAAAATCATGGATCGCAGCATGCATCTTGACGAGAGCGTGTGGACTTGTTTACAGTCTGCTCATCAAGTCAAGGAGTAAATCTCTCTCATGCAGTTTACTTTTTTGTCCACCTTCCTGCACATAGCAAAAATCAATAGCCAGATTGTTCATTCTCTGAACCTCTCTGTCATTTGCTTTTATTCCAATCACTTTGCTGTGTATACCCTTGATGCCATGCTTCAGTCATAAATCATGATCTTTACAGCTGGAGTTTGGGGGCTAGTGAGAGTGTGTTTGTGTGCATAATTCTTTGTTGAGTTGCGTAACAGAGACCACAGCTGGGTATTACCATATATCAGTGTGCATGTCTTCTCGTAGCGGGTGTCTGAATGTTTCATCTAATCATTAAATGCTGACAGGCTTCACAGACTAGCTCCACTGATCCCTGTTAGAGGGATACAGGGCCTGACTTCATTAGAACTGTTAGTACTAAGCTGCTTTACCCTCCCTCATGCCTGGCTTAGCCTGCACGGTGATAAATGTTGAGAGGGCAAGGAAAGATAGGCAGAGGAAAAGATCGGTGAAACAAAAGCAAAGTGGGGACAGAGGCATTTAAAAAGAGAGGCAAAGGTGCCACAGTGAGGTACAGAGGATGAGGCAGTGAGAAATGGGAGGGGAATGGGAGGGCACAGAGCGTGTGAAACTCGAGTTTTCAGAGGCAGGGGAGGGGATAAAGCTCAAAGCAGTGTTTGAACTGAGAGGGATTCACAAAAGCAAAAATGTGCAAAACAATCAATTAACTTGTGTTGCAATTAATCAATTACTGTTCTGGCACATTGACATCCAAAGCGCTTAGCTCAGATTTCGACATGAGGCTTCTATGAGCTGAAAAATTAGCATTGACCTCTGTGCACACATATGCATCCCTGCGTGTGGACAAGCTAATTTATGCTTGCACATATGGATCTAAGCGCATAAAGATATGCGCACACATTCTTGTTCTCAGCATATTTCTCTAGTATATTCATCTGGTTTCTCCTGCCAGCGGAGGTTTTTGGCCGGCTTAAGTACGCCCACAGGCCCCTGAGGGACAGCCCATGACGGATGGCACGGCGTGTGACTCCGATTCGATTCAGCCCATTTGATAAATTTATTGCTGGCATTTTGAAAATGAAATTAGTGGGACGTCTCCTGGAGACTGTTTTTCCAGCACAGGTGCCATAAATATACTTCGTTTGGCAGCAGAGAGGGAGGAGGAGTGTAAGGGGGTGGAGAAGTGTTGGATAAAGGATGTCATGAAAGGTGCAGATAGCAGAGATGTTCCACAGAAGCAGAAAACTGAAGAATAAGGTCAACTTATAATAAGAGCCTTTATTAATCACTAATCATATTGGTATGGAACAACAGTAAAGGTTATTCAAATGTAGCTTGAATCCTACCTGGACCTAACTACTGTGTGCTGCCCTTCAGTCTAACACGTGTAATATAATGTAGCCTCTTAGTTTGTGCTGAATATAACTGCATTGAAATTGCTGGACAAACTTCCAGCTTTTTTCATCTTTTGTGCTGAGGTGCACATACACACACACATGAACATATACACATCTTTTCATACAAACACATGGTATATGAACATTATCTTTGCCTCAAGGCCACAAGGCTGCTGAGCACTGATGACACTTTCAGAGCAGCATAACCATCTATAACTCACAGTATATTAATGAATACAGCCAGATGACACTCTCATTGTGTGGGATTGGTAGCTGTTTTTGTTGATGCTTCTAACTAAACAGATTTGAATTGGACATACAAGATGTGAAAGAAAAGAAAGACATACAAAAACACGCACACAACTAAGTCAGACACAGGCACGGACACACACGGGCTGACAAAAGCAAGCATTCATTCACTGTCAGGGTTGCGCGGCCTTATTTATCCCCCCACTTCCTTCAGAAACGTATGCGAGTGCAGCTGTGGAGGGATGATGTACACCTCGCGAGCTTCTGCACCCCTTCAACATTCATCAGACAGCGAGGCTCGGGCAACCCGCATCACTTACCTTTATAGGCCAATCTGACAGCATTGTACACCACACAGTCATCACATACATAGGCTCACAACAGTGTGTGAGTGAGAGCATACAGTGTGTACCCAGTCAAGCAGATGAACTGTATCTTTTTCAGATCTAAAGCTTTGAAAGGCAAAAATGCCACCATGTTCCCAGAGAAACCCACCTGCTGTTTAGGTTTTTCACATATACATGCGCATTATATCAGATCCAGGTGACAATGAAAATATTTGTATCTGTGTTCTGTTCTGCTCTGGTAAAAGCTTGTACAAAAGAATATCTATATTCTTATAAGCACAGCAGGGAATAAAAGACAGTTTCAACAAAATCAGCAGGGAGTTTTCCTGGCTGATTGTCTGATCGTTCTTTGCAATCACCGAGTGTGACACACCCTCTGCCATTACTGTATCATCTCTAGCAAGAGTATAGGGGCTGGGACTGCCTGGTGCATACACCTGCCACTCAGAACAAGACCCCTGGAGCTGTTTAGACAATTTGACTGCCTGGCCCTATCATCTTACAAAATCTAAACAGCCTACAGGTACTTTCCTACAACTGCACTAAACTTCCCGTCTGTCCCCGAAGAGCCACTATGCAAAACAGTCACCTCCTCCAACCTCTTATTAGCATTCACATGAAAGTGTGGAGGAGTCTAAACAGAACTGTGATTAATCTGAACATAAGACCTACAGAAAACAGTGCATAAAAACAGACTGTGGGTTGTCTGCCTTTGCAGAGTAGCAAGGTAATTTAGTCTGGGTGTCAGTGGGTGTGAGTGATTGACTTTGTAATCAAAAAGATTGTTGTGCAACAAAACCCACGAGTGACTCAATTTCAAATCAACATTAACAAAAAAACATGAAATGTTTTGTCATCTCATTAGCAAAAATTTGGAACACACACAGGAGTAACACAAGCACGTGGAACCCATCTGAAAATATGCGATAATCTACACGTGACTGATTAAATGCTGTCTTACCTTTCTGGGATGAGACAGTAGTATCTGTAATTAAAAAGAGGAGAAGGACAGAGGAGAGTGTTAGGCTGTGAGTAAGAGACACATAAAACGCAGGTGACAGCCACAGTTGGCCATTTACTGATGAGAGGGGAAAAGCACCCAAAAGCATAAACAGTGTGATGGGTCAGGTAGGGTAATATACAAAAAAAGGAGGTCCTTTATTTGAGACCTGTGATAAATTTCCATGCTACCATGAGTAAACTGTGTAGCAGATGTGCTGGCAACACACACAAAGGCACTAGAGTGAAATGTGTGTACTCCACAAAGAGTCACCAGGTGGAAGACAAAAAAGCATCTAAGCAAACACATTGAAGAGAGGCCCTCAATTACAAAGATGCAACTCTCCTGACCCTGGAAACCCTTGATCTTGTACACAATTTACCCCGAGTGTGCTGTCTAACACACGAAAACAACTCAATTGAAGTAGAATAAGTAGAATAAGACAGACTAAATCAAATTCTTTCAGTAAGCATTTTAGTTTCTTATGCAGAAACCACTGGAGACATTCCTGGCCTACAGGGGGAGGATCAAACCATCAGCAGCTTGGAGGGAAGGATGTAGTGCAATGTTTTTCAGATAACACCGAACACTTACAAAATTTAAAGGAAAGGATCACAGTAAATTTAGCTTATTGTTCTCATAAAATATTCAACAGGATAGTGTTTGCAAGTTCCCGAGGTTTCATTTTAATTTAATAGACTCGTCAAAGTTGCAGGAGTATAGGCATAGTAAAAAAAAAAAAAAGAAGAAGAAGAAGAAGAACGTTTTTTTCTTTCTAACTTTTTACTTTGAGCAGTTCAGATTCTTTCCTCTACTGGCCATGTGCCCAAAAAGCCCAAATGGCCGCAGACGTGGGAGGGGAATAACTGAATCCGGAAGGATTTGTGGTGTGCTGGGCTGAGGAAGCGATAATCCAAAACTCTGCCTAATTGCCAGAGTAAAGATGGCGTCCATTGTGAAGGTGGCGTCGGTGTTTATCAAGGCAGTGTGCCGTGGGATTGGACTGAGCATTAGGGCTTTACACACTTTTGTTTTGCGAGGTGTTACAGTGGATTTGAGCAAATATTGGCCCTCTGGTTATTACATGGTCTGATTGTCTGCTATGCAACTGTCCATAAGCTCTGCACTTCTACCCTAATCTGAGAGGAGGCTTCAAATAATTAGTCAGTGAAGCACTCTCACAGCCCGGTGCAGTCAACCTTATCGCTAAAAGAAAAATCCTTGGTCCATTTCCTTTTCAGCCCAAAGGCTTACAATCCTTCACTACTGTTAAAACCTTCAGGGCAGCGACATAGCCGATAAAATAATGCCTAACATGTCACATCCGCTGGCTCTTATACTACTTTTTTTTTCATTTATTATGTAAAAGAAAGACTTCTGTATGTCAGACAGTAATGCCCTGGTAAGTGCTTGTAGTAAGAGGGTCTTACAAGCAGCTTTTTCTGGGATATACTGCTAGTCAAGTAAGTGACTAATCAGTGTTCGTACAGTAGGAAAACACTGTTACTGTCCCCAATCAATACAAGTTGATTACTAGTACTAGACTTTAAAAACTGCATGATAGTTGTCAGTGTTTTTCAGTCATGTGTCATTTAAGATAGCATACTCTATGCTGTAAAAAGGTCTTCTTAAAGTCTGTGCTAGTAGACGTTATTTTAAAAAAAATGGGAAGAATAAAGACAGAATGTACGACTTCAACAAAAGAACAACAGAAACAAAATGAGCAAACTTAACCTGGACTCTTTGCCTGCTTTCTTTTAGCTAATGTGCCCGACTGGAAGAAAATAGTTCAAAGAGTGATACCATAAAATGCAACTTTAAAAAACATGGAACAGAGCCATAGCGTGTGTGTTTGTGTGTTTGTGTGTGGTATATACAGCAGATCAACAGTCACGATGTCCAAATGTTCATCGGGATGTAGACCACAATAAGCAAATTTACACACTGTTATACACAAATCTAAATCAAAACTATTATGCAAAGCTATTGAAAGATTTCTCAGCGTAGTTGATGGTAAGAATAAAAGGTCAGCAGAAAGCTGCTGTTGTTGAAATCTTTTTAGGAGTCTATAATACTCCACTGCATTAGTTTGATATTTGTGTTGACTTTTCGCAGTAATGCACAGTACAGCGGGGAGACAGTTTACAGTTGACTAAATGCAGCTTTGAGGAAAAGAAGCGGCAACGAGGAAAGAAACAGACAATACAATTTAACAGATTTATTTTTAATGTAAAAGGGTTTAATTTGGCTTTAATTAATTGTCACTGCAAATAGTTACCTGCAGCAAACAGCATTACGCTACACTGTGCGCCACTTCCTCTCTGTCGACACTGATATAACACACTGGCAAAGAAATGTGAAGGAAATGTAGTAACATGCTCTCTTAACATTGTTTGAATAATGATAAATAATAAACACACACCAGATTGGCTATAATAAATCATTAAAAGAAAGCACTTCTTCCCTCTCTAGAACTTGCTGGTTTGAAGCAGAGACTACATGCTGATTGATGTCAGTACACATAAATAACTCTTCTGTTTAGGGAGGCAAAGAAAAACCTCTGTCATTGATTACTGCATTTCTTCCCAGCTATCAGTGGCTTATATGGATTTGGAGACTAATTTGCAGTGAATAAGTGAATAGCTGTTTATGTGCCAATGCATACTCCGGTGGATTTGAGTATTATGCAAAAAGGGAATATGTCAATACAGGTTTTCCACAAGTATGTATTTAAACACAGTCAAGTTAACTGTGCCTAAAAGCGTGCCTGAGGACACTAAAAGCAAAATTGTGAGAATAATCGCATCACGTAAGGAAATAAATATGTCCCAAACATTTCTCCCCGCCTTTCATAAAATTACCTTCTTAGTGTCAAAAGAAAAAAGCATAGAGAAAGAAAGTGACAGAAAGGCAGACTGATGCTAAGTTAATTTATTATTTATGCACACTTTAAGTCGACTTAAATGCAAGATGATTTCTCTCATTTTAAAGGAGGGCAAGTTGAAAAGCTAAGACTATATTACAGTTTAAAGATTTTAATCTAATCGAGCCCCGTTACAAACACTGTGTAAATGTTTATGACATTCAGTAGCCATTAAAATAAAATCTATCTGCCCAAAGACTACTTTTTATCCAATATAGTGCAAAAGAGTAAAAGAGTGGAAGTAAAACTTTACAAAATGAAGAGTTGTCCGTTTAAAATTGTGCATGTGACACGAGATCCTTCCTGATATAAAAAATTCTCCAAGATTAATCTCCACAGCACGACCAAAATTATTGCAGCTTTGTGCAATAAACTTTTTGTTCAATGCACAGGGTTCTTGTTCACTTTAAAATGGTTGCTTCAAAGATGAGGATCAACTCTGTGATCGCTAGCAGTCAGTTGTGGTATTCAAAGCGATTTTGGTGCATTGAGACAGCAATTACAAATAGTTATGTACCTGTTGTAGGACAGCAATTCAACCGCATTGCTTCTATATAGCAATATCAACAGGATACATGTTAATCTGCCAAAAAAAAACTGCCACTATGATTCAGCAGGAACAAGTTAATTTTTGAAACACTGGTAATGCTGACTCCCCGTACGAAATCATCAACAGACATTCATCAAAAAGAGGCTCAAAGTAGATCTGCACTTGTGTGCTTTAAAACTCTCAGATGACTAATAACACAAAAGTTGCCAAACTGCAAAATATGTTATGCGGTAAAAGTTGATTAACACTTTGTACCATCGATGACAGTCTGCTTCTGTTTTCTGTCAGCACATTTTTATATAGTTTGGCATATTTTTTACCATCTATCACATGGAAGCATCAAAATATAGAACTTTATTTGCAAGGTAAGCTCCTATTTGATTGAGAATGCTTTCTCTCTTTGTGACCAATGAGCTTGTTCTTTCTATCCTTACTGCGTGTCTACAAGATGAAATAGCATACCTGCGGGAGACTAGACTGAAGTCATAAACATTGTGTGATGGATTTAATAATGATAGCGAGATTTATCACCATCAGTGACGAGTTGCTACAAACTCTCTGGGCTGAAGTGTGCGCGTTTTGGACATTTTACCTGCCTTTCTGCACATGTGTTTCCCACCTTATATTCACGAGTACTGTGTGACCCTCGAGTGATGGAAAGTCTAGCTCTATAATGTCGGACCACAAATGCAGCAGTTCAACTTCAAACTAAACTCTTACTCAGGCTTTGTTTGGGAATAAAGAGAAAACAAGTTTATTTTCAGACTGCTGACTGACTGACTTCAGAGATTCTCAGATGATCTTGGGTCATTAAACTCAGCACACAAATGATATGAACATCAACACAGAACAGAAGAATTGTATAATTAGTTTTAAAATCACAGTAAAAGTAGTTTTAGAGACAACATTATTTAAAATGAAACAACAGGAGGTCACTGTAAACTTTTAATTCTTATGGTCCATTAAGCCACACTACTACTATATTTGCATGTTCAGAATATGTGGATGTTAAGGAAACTGCAAGCTGTTGTTCTGCAGTACAGCTCCCTGAATGACTGAATTAGACTGCTATTGACCTCTGAATGTTGTGGCCTTCCAAGAGGCGAATGTGGAAATGGTTTTAATTACAAACAGAAATTGGGTTCGATTTTGTCTCCCCGTCATGAAGCGAGGATTCTTCGCAGCAAATCATTGCCTCATCATGACATATGAAAACATCATCCTCACTGGAAGGTGATTCAAGTGTGCATGTGCGGTGATTTGAATATGAATACATGTGTGCAATTATACTCATGTATCTATCTGTGTGTGAGCTATGAACGGACTATGCAGATTTCTAGAAAGTACTTTAGAAACACATGCTCAGCCTGGAGATGATTGCTCACTATTGATATATTGTCAGTATAATGTAATTAGGATAAATTTAATGGTGTCGTTGTTCATTTCTTAATCATGTTCGCTCACGGGCAGTGATTGTCCATCAGTTAGAATTAGAACTGAAAGAAAAGAAGCCAATATCTGATAGATGGCAATGCTGGTCATTTTTGATCTGGATGTTAATGATGTTTATGATTTTACGGAGGATCATTGATCATATATTTCATGTAAAAAAAAAATGTTATGTCAAATCTTTAAAATGATATGAGGGGCGATTAGAATTTGGCTGTCTCCCCTCTCTTCTAATGGACCTCTGGTCAATAGTGTTAGTGTGATTTACAGATCGCTCCTTGCACATCCTGTTCTGTAACTGTAATTCTTCCAGTGTGTCAAAATGGTGATTCTTGAATTTGATTTTATACTTTAAGAATTGGACAACATCACAGGAAGTAAAATCTGGCAGATGCAGCAGGTGATGACTGATGATTGTGTTTGTGTGGCTCAAAACCTCCTGTGTGTACCAGTTTTGTGTGGCTCAAAAACTGGTACACATGATGGCAATCTTGAATGCAACACAATTGAGGTAGTTTCCACCTACTGTTCTCCCTCTGTCACTTTAGGACTCTACAGTAGTACTCCACATTAATAGTCTCACCCTAGGGAGGGGATTTGTGGCACATAACTCAGTGATTGTCAAAAAAAATGACTAGCATGCTCCTGTTGGCATTCCTCGTCACAGAGCTCACAGTGCAAGTGGTCATAAAGGGAGTTAAAGTAAGCAATCTAAAAATATCAGCAGCTTTGAAAGGGGTCCAATACGTGAATGAGAAGATGCCCTTGAAGAGAGAATTGGACAAATCTAATTCAGGTAATGTTTTAGATTTTTATGACTTGGTTCTCAGAATTGTTTATATTATATCAAGAGCACGTATCGATGTAGAGATTTTATGATCCTAAAAGTCCTTATCGAGACATTGTCGAGGGCCATTTCAGTACCAACGTCGTTTTCCTTGAAATTGCATCCTTTATTCCCACAGTGGATGGTGGGGGAAAAAAAAGAAAGAACCACTGTTATTCTTCCCATGACAACAGGTGATTGGAGAAAAAGGAAAGATGTCACCTACAGCTGAAGGCCCCAAATTACAGTCTGGATGAAAAGTCACTGGCACTCAAGGATAAAGGCAGCTTGTCACTGCCATTAATCATTACATTCAAACTTTTGATTGATGAAAGAAGGACTTAACCTTAAAGTCTGTGAGATTTAAAGGTATGGATACGATTAGCGAAATCTTTTCTTAGCTTCAAGTTGCATTCAAAAATGGAAACCACAGGCAACTGCATTTTTTTTCTCATTAATAGCTTGCTATTTGCAATACATAATATGTTATTCAGACATAAAACTATAGAGCACACAACTGAGGATTTGCATAATGTTTTTTACCTCTGGGGTGTAAAATGCTTGCATACCATGTCTCATTTAACTTATGCTTTAAAAGCTCGTGCTTTTTTTCTTTTTTTCTTATAGAGAAGAATACAAGGAGACAATCCTAGGTTTTAATTAGCTGAGTGCAGCGCATGCTCATGTGCTACACGCTGCACGGGGAGAGCGGGGAGTGCTGCCTTCTTGCTCATTATGTACTAATGAGTTGTCTATTAATGAAAATGGAAAGCATTTATTTTGTGAGCACAAAGGGTTCAGCTGGATTAATTACTGCACTACAGCAACAAAATGAAAACAGAAAGTGCAGCATCACTCTTGTGTGGCACATTACCCATTAACCAACTGTTATCAAGGTCTGGCGAGTGTTGCTGCACGACACACTGTAGGAACGGGAACTGTTCACGCAGGCCATTAAAACTTCATGTGAACTGCACTCTTGACACATTCTATATACTTCTCTTTGGAACTTAAAAGCTTTCTCTCATATGAGTCCATGTCATATCAACATCCACAAAACATTCTGCCAGTATAACATGGACACTTTCTTTGAGTACTGTGACACCATTTCATCGCTGAGCTTCAATGTAACAACGGGCTGTATTTGAAGAATTAAAAACTGATTTAAAGCTAATTGCATTATTTTGTGCCCAAGTACTAACATTTTTATCTGTCAACAAGAATAATCAGAAAGCATAAAATAAAATTACCCAAAAAATATTGTATTTTCTTTTTCTTTTTCTTTTAATCACATTCTTTTCAGCTCAGACTGCTTTCTTGGAGACGCTTTTGAGAAAGAAATGCCAGAAGTGAAGCTCATATTCTCACAATGAACAAGAAATCAGAAAGAGTAAGAAGTAACTGCAGAGCAGAATCACGCTACCTTCTTAATAAACAAAAAAGTAAATGTTCCATTCCTTGGGTGAAAATGTCATTTTGTTGTGCTACATTTCTTTTCTAATGGTCATCAAAATCATTCTAATAGTCCACTAATGGCTTGATTTCCCATCGGGCTTTCCTTGGAGAGGTCAGGAGTATGGGGAGTGCGTGGGCTCTGGCAGCCTCAGCAGATGGTTCTTGATCAGATATTAGAGGCTGGGCAGCGAGGTCATCTGGCCATGAGCATTCTGCCTTGCCTGGGGGATAACAACCCAGTCTGAACTTCCAGCTCCAGCAATGGTTCTAACGCCAGACGAATAGCTCTGCGTCAGAGCCAGACTGCAGGGACGCTGGAGCCGTGACAGACTGCTGTCCTTAAGCCTTGTGACAATCTGGGAAAAGCAAACTCAGAAACATGCTGTCTGCTGTAGTTTGTTTCCCTCCAGGAATTTGTTTCACCCGATTTGGGCTGAATCCGATTTGATGACAAATGCTTATGTAATTGCTACCGTGGTATGGTCTCTCTTGTAGAAATAATCTCACTGATAACAAAAATCCTACTTAGCTGGATATGAACAAAAGCTGTCCACGATATTGTATTGTAGAACTATCTGGTGGAAAGGCTAATCATTAAATAAAGGAATGCATTTAGAAAAATCTGCAATTTGAAACCTCAGTTGTGGTGTATTAAAAATGGGAGACATAGCAACAAGGAGGATCAAATCTTTGTTATTAAAATTGGATATCAGTCTGAGAACAGCAGTGTATGAATGTCTTTTGCAAAGAAAAAAAAAGACAGAGAGAGATATGATAAGATAAATCCTGCTTAGACAACTGTGAATCATTTTTTGGCATTCAAAGCTTACAATTTCTTCAACATGCCTCATCTGTCTGTCTCTCCCTCCTCTATCGACACAGCTATAGAGAAAGTGGGGTGAATACACAACAATCTGAGCTTTACTTATCCTTTTCGCTGTGAAAGTGGCAGTCCAAAATGGCAGGGCTTCGGATATGACCTTCAGTTAGAGTGGTTCTCCATCCGTCATGAATGCCACCCACAGATCAGACAGTGGATGAAAAGTAGTGGCACCTTCAGTCCTCCTCGTGTCCTCTGCCTTTTTAACCTCCCTCACAGCTTTCCACAAGAGATTTCTCTTATTTTACCTTTCTGCCCCCCATTTTCATTTGGCTTCCCTCCTTATACTGCCCTTGGCCTATCTTTGTTTGGAGTATATTTTCTTTACGCTTTCCTCTACAATACCTTTTCTCTCTCTCACTGTTTCCTATCTGCATGCATTCTTGGCAGGTAGCTTATGCGAGATCTGGCACAGAGTCTGGATTTAGGAGTAAAATGCATTATGTAAATGAATGCTTTGCATATAATATATGTCAACGCAAACTCTACATCTTGGAGTGAGAAAATGAAAGAGGAGACACGGGGAGGGGATTTGAATTATAACAGAAAAATTAAATAAGAAACCACCTGACTAGCATAGAAACTGAAACACTCGTTCACCAATCGACACATTTTGTCACGTCCACTAAACCAATGCTAACGCTTATTTTATTTCATACATCTTTCTTATCTTTTAAATGATAATGAGCAGTGCAGCTTGGGATACAGTATCCATGATTACAGTATTCAGCAGTTACAATACTACAACCTAAAATCTCATTCTAGAACAGTTTTCATCAATTTAACAGCAAGTCCTCCATCAGAGATATTATTTGCGTCCACTCTACTTAATAGCAGATATTTTCCAGCTAGCACTCCTTTTAATGTTCTGAAACACATAAAATATTGACATGTGCTTCAAAATCAGCATAAACGCACAGACTTACAAAGGCAAACGCGCATGATAAAAACACACACTTTATAGAGAGACACCCACACACACAATGACAAAAGCCTTCAAAGTGAAACTAAAGATGGCAACAACAACAAAAGAATATTTTCTTGTCCTTAAAAGTAAAATAAAAAAAACGTAAATTAAATACTGGCCAAGACCAGATGTGGTACTTTTTTTTTCTCATAACCTTTTTGTTCAAATTATGATCAGAAGCTTCAGACGAGATGCTTTTTAAAAAGGGATGAGAGGAGCGATGCTACAACAACAGATGCACTTAAGTAAATCAGCTATACATATCTTAGTTTGAAAAGATAAAAGAGGAGACATTGTCAGTCTCGGTGGAATAAAACCTTAAGAGCTGCAATCCATTGTTTCAACGTTTTGCTATCTGAACTGAATTAACATCAAATGCAATATCCTCTTTAACAAGTATATTGTTGGATTCTTAACTTCATTTTAAGTTACTGTTTCATGCACATGTATTTTAAAAAATGCGGGGTTTTGCAACCCTGGGGCCCTTCACAATAATGACTAAATAACAAAAACTACATCTCAGCATGAGACAAAGATTACATGGGCTTCGGGTAGACTGCATCTCTGCATTCATTCATTCAGCGCACATAGTTTATAGCTGTAGGACATCATGAACTTATACTTTCTTTGGAACATTTGGAATTAAATATAATGCATTAAAAGTGCAATAAACTCAATGTTATTGAAGTATAAAGGTTGATGCTTTTAGTTTGACTGCCAGAACAACTAACAGGATGAAAATATGTGCATACATTTTCAGAAACAGTTACTGTGGGTGCATATTATAAAAAACCTAAAGCACTTAAGTAAACGGAACAAGTAAAAATTACAACCGAATACTGTTGAATACAAATTTTGCTCTAGCCCTCTATTAAAATTTTTTTATGCATGATAGCACAATGAATCAGCAAATCTCATACAAAAAAAGGCCACTACATAGTGTTGTGCTCATTCCCTTGAGCTCAACTATACCTTGCATAATATATACGAATGCCTGTCTCTTACTAAAATATACAAATATACAAAATATATAAGTATCAACTGAGCATGTTGATATTTGTTTTACAATAAATAAATTAAATGACTTAGCTATTCAATCAAATCATTTTCTGTCATCACATAACGCATGAATGCATTTTTGTCTTTGTTTATTTAATTATTCCATTTTTAAAATTTTGGAACTGATTGTGCAATACACCCACATGCACATGGTATAATTTGGATTGATATTAATTCAAGGAGCCATATAGATTCCACACACTGCACTGGAAGCAATGCAATGCAGAGAAGTGGTAAACATGTCCAGCCATGTTTCTCTGTCTTGCCTTCTGGAAACACATAGCTTGCTTCACGAGTCACATCCTGTTGACTCCGCTCTCTGCACTTTCCACTTCTATTGGCACACTCAGTGCTTTCCGGTATCTTGCAACTGGTCTTTGCGGTGCTCTGCTGCACTTCCTCTTCTCATCTTAACACACACAAAATCTCAGGGCCAAATTTCAAGCATTACAATCATTCCATTATACATTCACTCTATTGATTAGATTCACACTTGATTAGGAGGATTATGCATAATTAACTATGAACAGAATCAAATATAGATATATCCTGTTATAGCACTCTGTATTACTTTAAATATAATAAGGCTAGATGTTAAGTCCTTTATTCAATTCGTTTTTATTTGCTTCACATTTCTACAGCACATCACTTGAGACAGGGTGAACTTAAGTTATTTGTGAAAAGTCTAAATTTCATTACTAAAAGAAAATCAGTTTATCTTTTTTATTATGAAGTTAGCGTTGACTGCACAATGTCAACCCTAACTAGAACAACCAAAGGAACTAAAAACTATAACTAATAAAAGGAAAATCTACTTTTGTTGAAGATGGCAAAGAATGCAAATAAGTCAGAGTAATGGTAAATGAGAGTATATCTCACTTGATGAAGAGAAGTCAAGGGCTTGAAAAGGTTTTATGAGACATTCAGTAAATATGATTTCTACTAGATAAGAAAGATAGGCACCAAACGCTGTGTACTTATTAGTCTGGCTGCAGCACCGCAGTCTTTGTGACAGAGGCACAAGTGGGAGCGTAGGAGGTTGGTGCAACTTTAAATGGAACCAAATGTAATGTTTATATGTAATTATGGTGGGTCCATGTGAACTCATATAGATTGTAAAATCTACCAGTAACTTCCAGGGTCAAACATTTCTATCATCGTGTCCAAAATCATCACTTCTGGTCCCCCTGCAGCAACATAAATGCTAAAATAAATACTGCACTTATACCATCCAAAACAAAGTTCAAACATGATGCAACAAATGTTAAAGAAATTATGACAACATCAAGTCCTCAGACTGTAGGAACCACGGTAGAATATAAGTGCATGTCCAGTATTATTGTGATGTTCACATAGAGGCACGTTATACAAAGAGATGATGAATGGAAAAAGTCTACGTATTATTTTTTCAGGCCCGAAAAAATACAGGAAGAGATTTCCTGTTAAAGTGAAGTACGGTGCCTTTCAAAACATTCCATGTACAAAGTGCAGTTGATGCTTTTATTCAACATTGTGCCAGGGACTCTATAAACCACTTGTGGATGCACTGGAGCAGAACATGAAAAACAGCCACACAACAGCCTCAATGCCAATGAAAGAGCTATAGACTGTCTGCAACCTGAATGTCTAATTCAGAACTGAGGATAGCTCCCAAAGCTCGAGTCTGGTGAGGTTGCTGAAGGAAGATGCTCTCCTCTCACCTCTAGCTGCAGTCTATTGGCTGTTTATAAGACGGTTTCAGTCTTCTCTGTCAAGGTAATCCAGTGGTCCAGCCATACTAGCTTCCAGTATTAAATTTTATCTGTCATTCAGCAGTTTGAAGTTGAAATAGCTATTGTATGTCTGGTTATTGATTGGAAAAGAAGCATTGGTGGATACTCATTACTGCAAAAGCAAAGGTGTTTATATTCTCTTCTTAACTTCAAGACAGAGGGAAAAAAAAGTCACATTGGAAACGGCAACTTAACTAACGTCATGTTGACTTTGTGATGCGAATAAATGTGCATTTTCCTAGCAGTGCTCAAAATACAGTATGCTCAGGATGCCCAGCTTACCTTCTTATTTAGAGACCAGTGATCTCCATATAGCAAGGTAACATATTTATGTTTTTTTTCTTCACATGAACATATCCATTCACACCCTGATGCTGAAGAATAAAATCTGTTAAAAATCTGTTAAAAATCATGTTACCAGTGAAGCTTTAAATCATCTAGTGTAGAAGGAATGGTTAGTCAGTTGGAAAGGAAGAGGCAAGCAGACAACAGCTCAACAACAACAACTCAAGTGAATGAATCCCACTGAACCTTAAACACATTTTCAAATTTGAAACACATTTTGTGATTGTGGAAAGCTGTCGTTTCCAGACCAATGTTTTGTCAGGTAGGCATCCAAAATCAGCGTGCAAGGTTGAAGAGGGAAATATTATCACAGTAATTGAAGAATATCTGCTCTCTCTGCTGTCCTCTGCAGGGAGAACTGTAGCACTCTCAAGGCGACAAAGAATGAGAGAGAAAGATTAGATAGACTGTAGGATGGTTAACAGCAATAAAACACTTTGAGGACAACAAAACGACAGGAAGTTAAGAACACTAAGACATATTTGCCCAGTGGAATGAAAAGTGAGATAAATGTAGAGTTGGAGATGAAGGGAGTGAACTGGGACAGAGGAGAAATGCAGTGATGCAGGGCCAGCCGTGGGATCACCGCACTCTGTCACACTGTCACACCCAACAGGAACCGCTGTCAATCGCATGCACATACACATTTAAGACCATAAGGAATAAAACATATCCTCTAAAAACACACAGACAAATACATAAAAACATTCCTGTCTAAAAATAAATTAGTAAATAAAGAATCTACAAGCACGTGTATGTATGTGTGATAGTAGTGATGATCACATCTGAACTTTTCCCATCCAATACCAGCACATTAAGAACAATTAGGGCATGTTTTTGAGGTATTAAAAGTCATTACCACAGACAGTATGGGTAATGGGCATAGCCACCTTTACATTGCCTATTGGTTTGTGAGGTGCATTTTGCAGCCTTGGAATTGATGTTTTGAAACTGGATTTGATGAGCAAGGAGTATGACCATCTCACTATGAAACCAAGCAGGAGTCATTAGCCAATGAGCATACCCTGGATAATCCTCCTTTCTATAGTTTTGAAAGTAGGGTGAAAAAAAACTAGATTCAAGTACTTCAAAGGAACTGGTGTCGGTGTCACTTTTGAAACAGAAACCACACTGTAAGTGTCATACCTGGGCTAAAGATAAAATGGGTGTTGTCTAGTGGGCCAAACTCCTCTCTTAAGAAGAAAATATATTTTGCATTTCTTCTGGAAATTAAAATCGTAGAGTCTGGAAGTAGAGTGGAGAGGCAGAGAACCCGAGGTATTTGATTTTCGGTGCGATGATTATCCGGGTGCCATGAAAGCTGCTGGTGAAAGCAGCGGTCGGTCCACTGTGTTTTAGTCAGTCAACAAAGCTGTCTACCAGATTTTCAAGAAACTTCGCGCTTCTGCTGACAAGCATTATAGAAATATTAAATTCCTTCTCTAACAGGACTCCTACGAGATGTTTTGCTGATCATTTTATGTTGACCAGTGAACTGAACCCTGTGAAACATCCAAGGAGTGTAGTCAAGGGGAAGACGAGAAACACCCAATCCATACACGAATACATTTGTAGAGATGAGCAAAAGACTGCTGTCAGAGCACACAGATTGAAAGATTACTTAACTAAGATACCAGATATCTAATTTTTATAAGTGATAATCATAAAAATTAAAAGAAAAAAAGGTTTAAAATATTTCATTTTACAAACAGCAAAGACAGAATATTTGAACGTTTACTGTTTCTGGATTAAATAATGAAAAGACATTTTAACTTCTTTTTTTTTTAACATATCCAAATTTTTACATAATCGGCTCATTCAGCCCACATTAAGTGTTTTGAGGGAATCTTGTAAATTACTGTTGTACTGCTTATTTCACAGAAAATAAGACAGTGGACACAAGTAGCCAACTGGTGTTAAAAAATAAACTAAAACACAAAAAGAAGAAATAGCAGGCTGATTTTCGTCATGTCCTCTAATTTCTGTTTTGAGTCAACAGCAGTCCCTAATAAGTAAAGGTTTGTGTAAATACATCGCAATACTGGAGATTTTAATTCATTATGCAATCCAAAAAATGAAACACAGGTGTGACCCAAACTGTGGTCGAAGACCCAAGGATTTGAGAATTGTTAAACCCAAATAAACAGTAACAACTGGATATCTTACAAGGATACATTAAAAAAATTAATAAAAAAAATGGCAGTATATCAAAAGTGAAGATAACTTTTCTGAATCTTCACTGAGTAAAAAGGTAAATACATATCTTGCCTAAGCAACCACCAAAAGTAAGAGTTATTTCCTTTCATAAATAACCAAAGGATACAGCAGAGGAGAGAGGTGGGAACCTGATCTGTACCTTTCTGTGTCCTTCCTTCAGCCTGCTTCCCACTTCTTTTCATGCTTATACTGAACTTTAGCCAGCAGGGCTTTCAAGGAGTACATGAGCATGTTTGCATGTCTGTGCAAAGAAACACTGGCTCAAAGAAGACCTTAACAACAGTGGAAAAATTGTGCACCAGTTCTATTTATCACACTCTAAACAAGTCAGTTACATTAACTGAAATAGGGAAAGCAAACATGAAACAGAAAGAAGTTTAAGATTTTCTCCTTTTTTTGTTGTTTGTTTCTTTTCGCCAAAATTAAGTTCGCCATCTTCTTAAAGAGAGAGCAGCAAAAGTCGGTATATTACGCTTTCGGGCACCCAACATGTTCCTATATTACAAGTTCGGAAAAATGAGGAAACATGAGAACAGTTTGGAATGAATCTACACATGTACATTTATTTTACTTAAATCGCTTTGAAAACACTAACACGATTAAGGTGGTGGTTGACGTTAGGAGGTTATGGTTAGGGTTAGGGCTGGAATACACGGCAGGAACGTGTGTTACTGCGGGAGCATCCTTCTATTTGATTTCATCCACAATCCGACTTGTAGCAAAGGAACGCAGAAGGTCGTCTTTTGTGTTCCCATGGGACGCTTCGGGACGTGACAAATCGTCGGTATATTACACATCGGGAGTGAGAATGGGCTGCAACGCACTAAATTGGTGATGGTGGCTTTGAGGAACATAGTTTTCCATCCTAAATGTGACAGTTTGACTTGCAATCTTGGCATTTTTGAACTATTGTTTTTTGGCATTCCTCTTCTAAAATGAATCCAGCATCCCTGTCACTAATGTTCTTAGAGTTAAAGATTTTTAGCCTATAAAAGCAGACTAATGCTTTGTTCATGTAGACAACTTTGAATTCATTTTGAGAGCCACTTGATACAGTATCTTTGAAAACACCTAACACAAATACTAATACACTGACAGAATTCACATCTACTCTGTTACAAAGATAAAACAGTCGCTACAGTTCATGGCTGAGTTAAGTCCGTTAAAACACAAAACAGCAACAAAAAACCATTAAAGGTTCTTGATTACATAATTTTAGATTTTCATCTTCCTAAATACAATTTCTAATGCCTAACAACTGTGACACCTGCATACTTCATAAAACAATATGCACTGCACCAAAGCCAAAACACACTTGAAAAATCTGTCCCCATGGAGTCTTCTGGGAACTAATTCTGCTCACAGAAATAAACCTATTATCACATGCACATATTAAACCATGCCAGACCAGAAGTACAGAGGCAAAGCTTTTAAGCAAATGGCAGTTGTGTAAACTAAAATGGCAATGTTGAAAGTCAATTCAATAATAGCTGAAAGCCATTACAACATTGTCATTAACAAGGTTGCTGGAAATGCAATTAGCCCCTTCACATTGCTCACGGTAATAGGCACAGAGATGTTTCAATAAAAAAAAAGACCACAAAAAATAATAAAGGTCCCTAGAAGAATAATGTACTCTTGGAAAATAAAGACTGAACAATAAAGAGAATGAATGGTGATAAACAGCAGGTCCAAATCGAAAATCATTTATTTCATTCAGGTGCAGCTGCTAAAGCTGAATCCCATTGCCCCCAAATTATTTGATTAGCCCCAACACCAAAATACTATTCAAGATCAGAGCTACAGTTATAATTTTTGAATACATTAGGCTCTAGACCAAAAATAAGAAAAGAGAAAACAAAATACAACCAGACTGCACTGCCCTGTAACTAACATGCTGTTTATGAATTAATTGTGCAATTATACATGAAGAACAGTGGAAGTCAGTCTGAAAAATGTTTTCTTCCTCCTCCAAATCTGTTGCTTCAAAAATGCTTTTTGAGACTAGAATTGTGCTCAGAGTGAAGGAGGATGAGGTCATAGCTAAATGAACACTGCAGACTTTTAGCAGGTCTCCTTGGAGATAAGAACCAGCTGTCTTTCCCCAACACACCATTATCAAGGTCACTACTCTGCTTATTATGGAAAAGCCATCGCTTCTCTGAATATTGCTCCATGAATATTATGAGAAACTTTTTTTTGTCTTTTTGTGACATAACAAAAAATATAAATGAAATAAGTAATAGCATGTTAGAGATACACAACCACTTGCCCAATCTCCACGGCAAGGTTCATAATAATCTGCTCTGGCTTTTGCTTTTCAAAAGAAAAGGAATTCAGTATGTGTTCAGTTTTTCTCAGCGTGGTTAGCTTTCCTTGTCAACATGAATCCATGTACTTACAGTAGTAAAGAAATGACACCAACTCAACAGCAGCGTTGACAAAGACACCTGGTTTATAGCATTTGTTGGTATTGTTCTTGGAGAGGAGGTAGTTGGCTGCCATTGATTTCCCAGCACAGCACTAAAGCAGCAGACGGGAGGGTAATGAGGAGGCAAATATGATTAAAACCATCTCCTCAGGCTGCCTTGGACCTGCCATTAAACCAGCGGACACTCCTCATACCTAATCCATCACACTGCTTAGCTCCCACTGAGAGCAAGGAGAGACGACAACAAACTCAATCTCAAACCTCCGATCTCTTTTCTCTAAAACATAACTAACACTCCAGGAGGCTCACTTGTTATTAAAGATCTGCCACTAAAGCCCCTGGATATGAGTCTTGTGGTACAGGGCTGATGACATCTAGGGTAAAAACTGTGACATTATGGGTGCAAATCTAGGAGGGGAGTAAAAGCCTTTTTTCAAATGGCTCTGCAACACTGGGGCTACTTACAGTATAACTTACTACCAGCAACTATTTTTTTCACATCACACAAGTTCAAGACAGAAATGTGTCCACATAAAAGATCGGCATAACACATACTGGTCTTCTTATTAATTTAACCTTTCTTTAACGATAAACTCTCGTGACTTTTATCTCTTGGCACGGCAACATGAGAGTCATGGAGAATATACAACATCTCATTCGTTAGCGCCTCAAACATTCAGAAAATGAAAAGGTGACAGACAAGCTTATTAAAAATGAATGCAAAGAAAGGTTCTTGTTGATATGTGTTCACTGCCAAGACACCAGTGCACAGTAGAAAATTAATTAATTTGCATGTCTCATATGAAAAAGACTGCATTTTAGTCCAACTTTGGTCAGTTTTTCTCTGTGAAATGTATGACATCATTTTAAGGTTATTGTTGAAATTGTTGATGTAGATGCTGCTTGTTTGAGTAAATCCTTCATCAGAAACTCCTGCAGTCAGACACCAAAAAACTACCATGTAATCCCCTAAAGACACAAGAATCATGGATTACAGTTGGAGAGTATCCACAGGCTGTTGAGCAGAACATGTTGGATTGTTGTGAAAAGCCTGTAGAATGATTATCAGCAGGAGACAGAGCCTGCAGTGAAATAAGGGATCTTGTGCCCCCGGCCCTTTAAATGAGCCCTGCGGACCATCTGAAAGATGCTGATGCTTCTCTTTATTGATGTTAAGTCTAATTGTTGAATGTTGCCATTGTGTTTCTTAAATTTGTACAGTCTTAGTTTAAGCAGTAGGATCAAAGCCATTCCTTTGATTCTGACCACCTCTCCAGCCACTCTGTGCTGGGGGAGGTTTTATTGTAGATACATCCTATCTGAAAGATCTGTTTCTTTTGATGTAAGCTTCCTGGGTTTATGACCCTTTGGTCAGCAGGAGGTCACACACACACACACACACACACACACACACACACACACACACACACACACACACACACACACACACACACACACACACACAGTGTATACATTTACATATAGTGCCTTGTCTTTGTAACCAAAGGGGGGTTGCAAGGGGAGGTGCTTTGTAAACTATTGTTTGAAGTTTGTCAATAAAAGGCAGCGAGAGGAGGCCACCATTTTGGGGTTCTTTGTCGTGCTGGACACAGACGAGGCCTCCCTTGTGCAAGTAATGGATCGATCGACTGTCTTGTTTTCTTCATGATGAATAAGTCTCTAGAATTAGCGGGGTTTGTGGAAACACAGACCCAACATTTATTTGGTCCTTCGGAGCCGGAGCCTAACACATTGCATCCACCGAGGAGAGGGAGAGGACGCCACCGCAACGTCTGGGATGATTGACGTAAAGCCCTGGTGTTTTTGGCTTGCCACCAGGCCGGGAAGTTTGCGCCTGACCTCCCCTCGGGATGGATGACGATTGACGGGATCCAGAGACTCTTCCCATGAACGTAAACAAACAGTGAGTACAGAAGGCCTTAGAGAGCGTCTCTATAACCGCGTGAATGAATGTGGGATCCTAGAAACGCGTCACCGTGATTCTGCGTGAAACGTTTGAGTCCCGGGGAGCGCTGGTCACGAGAGCGCACGTGGACCCAAAACAATAGAGAGCGGCTACGGGCTGTGCGTTAAACGTGAGTCCGGGAGCGCGCTAGCCGCGTGAGAGAGACGCAGGCTTCTCCGCCGTTTGGGGCGTAGAGAGTTCTCCGCCATTTGGGGCGTGGAGAGAACCTAGGTTCAGAGTCCGGAATCTCCGCCATTTGGGGCGTTGGAGAGTGTCCGAAGGTTGAATTCTCCGCCATATGGGGCGTTTGAGAGTTTTCAACAGAGAGCGCTAGCTGTGCGTGCAGACGCAAGCGATAGGCCTATGTTGTGTGTGTGTGCGGGCCAGACGTGGTCTGCGTGAGTGTGGCTGATTGTTGTCTTGTAATGGAGAATAAAATGTGTAAGTCTGCCTTAGAAGGAGATGTAAAATTTATGCAGAAAGTTTTACCAGGCAGCACGCAGTATGTAGGTTGTTGGTATAAGAAATGTGGATTTGAAGGGACATTAGTGGAAGTTAAGTGTAAAATGCTGGTAGAAAGAATATCTGTAAGTGTAGCAGGTAAAACAGGTAAAGCGAAGCAGAGGAAGGAATTGCAGTTAGCAGTTGCTAAGTTGTGGCTGGAGCAGGCTCAGAAGAGGAGAGAAGCACAGAATGTTAAAAGAGCAATATTGCAAGAAGTAGTTGTGAAACCTGAGGATGAAACTACAGCTCAATCCACTGCAACTACTCTAGAACAACACCGTAGAAAAGCATTAGGAAGAGCAAGAATGTTAGCAGAAAGTAGAGTCAGAGAAGAGCGTGAGAGAGCAGAGGTAGAAGTGGAGGAGAGATTAGAGGCATATTAGGAGCAGCATTGAGTCGAAGACAGACTAGGCAAGAGAGGAGACAGAAAGGAAAGAAAGTGAACACAAACGTTACAACTACATATCCATCCCTGACACAACACAAAAAAACAAAACATATGGTGTTTCTGTAACAGAGTGTGAAGATGAAGAAAGTTTTTCTCCTGATCAATTCCGCGAGTGTGAGAGTGTCTGACGTCATGGTGTGTGTGAAAGGTATCCAGCTGGGGCAGACGTGATTCTGCAGGTCACCTGCCCAGTGGACAAAAAGAAATAAAATAGTTGTGTGGATGAATGATGGCACGAAGAGTGTTTGGTGTTTCTCAGTCTGAAACAGCTGTAATGCTATTTTCTGTTTTGGAGAAAAGTACAGTTAAAGAAAAAAAACAGAGAGAGATGTGTGTTGTTTTAAGCAGTGATGAGAATAATGGAAGTGTGGTGAGAGATGAACACAAAAACATACTGAAAATGCATTAACTATACTAACCCCACATGCATATACACATACAATGATACTCATGAGACCAGACAGCATCTTAAGCATGAGATTCTGTTTGTCATCTTGTCCAAGTCACTAGTAAGATGAAAGTGATACATAGACTAGTGGACTGAATATTATAGGAGGACAGATGGTTGCATCATAGAGGAGGAAACAGAATGCTGATGAGAGGTCTTAAATGAGTGAGTTGAGTGAGCTGATTGTGAGTTTCTGGTGTGTGAAGAAGTTTTACCATGGCACACATTTAGTTACATGAGAACTAAAACTTATTATGTGCTAAGACAACAGGGTTATGCTGTATGTTGTGTGTATGGCTGATTGGATGAATGTTGAGATTAAACTGGCTGTTTGATTTGTCTTTTATTACTAAAGTTGAACCTGCCAATTGGGTTGTTACGATTTATCCCCCTGGCATGAAGAACACGTGTCATGATTTAAACAAGGCCTATCTTTCCTTTATTTTCTTTGATTTCTCTTATTTTCTTTCTTTTATTTTGTGCCTATCTTTCCTTTATTTTCTTTGATTTCTCTTATTTTCTTTCTTTTATTTTGTTACTTTCATGGTGCACTGAAAGTTTTGTTTGATGATCTCTGTTTGAGCAGATCTGCACGATTAGAATCGAAGCGTCGTCAAGAAAACTGTTGCAAAGTGAGCTTCTCCAAAATTAAAATGGGCTCTTATTTGGGACAATCAGGAAACAAATTCCTGTCCAAAAGGATTCAACGAGGAAATCCAGTCTAAATTATTTTTCTTTTTGAAATGACGTTGTTTTGCTGAGCGTGGAAACGAATGCGACGATAATTTCCACAATTAGCAAAAGAAGGAATCACTGAGTGAATGAGTAAGAATTTTAAAATAAATGGGGAACTGACTGACTGACAAAAGCTGACAAGACTGACTGACTTAACACCATTGTGTGAAGTTAACCCCCACCTGACAAAGGTGTGGATGTATCTCTGTGTGCGTCTCTGTTGCAGGAGCAGGAGACCACAGGAGGAAACTTGGGTCACATGACTATGTGAACTCTGAAAATTTAACCTTTTAGTTTATATTTTTCTGTGTCTGTGAATTTACCATGTGTGTGTTATTCATAGGCTTGTGTTGCTCACAGAGATAACTGTGACAAAGTATGCACACACCTGCGCAGCGCTAATATTTGCATTTTCTTTTCTTACAGCATGCCAGTTCTTCATGTGAATTGATGATGCGATTTATACCAGGACAACTGGTTGATGTTCTTTCCCACTACAGGATTTCTGGGTTTATATGTGAATGACATTCTTTCCACGGCTAGGGTTAGCTAACTTTATGGTGTTTTTATGGCACCTCTGGAACCTGTTGACCTGTGTCTGACCTCCGTCTGACCACAGTCAATGGGTATTGCTAATGTTTGTTTCTCTGAGAATGCTGTGGAGGATTCGGCAGAAGCGGACAAGTGACATGAGTAAAACAAATAAGAGATTACGATATTTATGGAATAGTTTATTATGGGCTCATTTGCTGGCCACTTTTGGACCCATAATAAATATATGAGTGGAGTGACTTTGCTTAAGAGAAGTCACCGATTACATTAATGTTAACTGAGCACATGGGATGATCCATGTTTGAGGCGAATTATGGTAATGATAGTGATTTAATGATTTGAGAAAACCTGCACATGACACTTGTCTCGCCCGTGCTGAATGCGTATTACTTTTTTGATATAATTGTTTATACGTGTGAAGTTTGATTTTATTCCAGATTTTGTGTATGCAGGCTCCTGGTGGAGCCAGTTTTTAAGACAGGGATCCAGGTTTGGTGAGTTGACGCATGAGAAGTGTCCATGCGTCAAGAGGTGGGGTCCAGAATTAATATTAAACAATGTTTACTATTATTGTTGCAGTGATTTGTGTGATTAGCTGTTTATTTACAAGTATTAAACCTATGCAAGTGGTGCATCCATGTTCAGATGAGGCTTTGATGGCCTATAAGTGAAGTTCACTGATTATAATGTGGAATGACGTTGAGATGTTAAATAATTTGGAACAAATTATGGGAAAAAGTAGAAGTTTAATGAGTTTAGAATAAACCCGCAATGATACTTGTCTCTGTGATGCTGAATACTTTATTACTCTTATGATCTACAGTTGGTTGCAAATGTGAAGTTGTTTAAATTTAAGACTTTGTCTTCTGTGATACAGGGGCTGGGAATGTGCTGTGCATCTTCTTGTGCCTGTGGACCCTGAGTGGGATGACAGGGAGCGCACTGGGACAGAGCGAACCACACCAGGTACCCGCATGGGTTTTCAACAACTACTGGTGGCAGTTTAAGAACACAACCGCTCACATAAACAACGAGACCAATGGTTATGCTTGTGATGCCACTGGCTACACATTCTTCTGGACTGTGGCCCTGTAGCATCACTGAGAGCGAGACAGTTTGTTTGGTTGTTTTAGCAACACATCCAGGAACACTGCCAACTTTTCAACTGCTCTGAACCTGAATGGAAGGTTGATTCACCAGTAGCTGGGAAGGTGAACTGCTCTGGTAGGACAGACCTGCTCGTCTGACTCAAAGAATATGACTTGTTGCAGGACATTATACAGTTAAACGAACTGGAAACAGGCCAAATGCCTATGTGTATGAAGGACAATGGATTAGCCCAAGTTGGAGATTAACCATGGAACATGGCAACATCACCTATTCTTTTGTCTTCTGCAAGAAGGATGTAAACAGAGAAGCCTTTTGTCTACATTTACATCATGAACACTTGAGGTTTTGAGCCAAGAAGATCAAAACAGCTTGATCCAATTTCCTTTACAAAGCTTTTTCTGCGGTGACAACAGGACAGGAGAAGAGTTGTAAATGCAGATAATTCACAAGTTGACTCTAACCCCCACAGGATGCCTACAGTGAGAAGATTTGGGGGGTTGATAGGAGTCATAAAGAAGGGTGTTGACTTGCTGCAGCTTTGAAGTTAGCTGAGAGCCACATGGACAAACAATAAAGTCAACTGATGCATTTAAATACCTATGTCTATATACAGTTGGATTGTAGTGACACATGATTTTTGAGAATGATGATTCTTCTTGTTTGACCTTTGACATTCAGTTGTTTACTTGAAGAAATACATAATGAATTGCACGACAGGAGTAGATCCGCCACAAGGCTGGATAGCTTGGTTACCGTCTGGTCCTTGGTGGCATCTTCTTTTGAACATATTAATTCCTGTTTTTGAACTGTTGACATTGATTTGCTTATGTACAGGATGTAGTTTACTGTGCATGAATGAAATCTACACTGACACTGTCTGAACAAAGGGTGCATAAGTTGAAATTTAAGAACAATGACAAAAAGGAGGGAAATGTTAAGTCTAATTGTTGAATGTTGCCATTGTGTTTCTTAAATTTGTACAGTCTTAGTTTAAGCAGTAGGATCAAAGCCATTCCTTTGATTCTGACCACCTCTCCAGCCACTCTGTGCTGGGGGAGGTTTTATTGTAGATACATCCTATCTGAAAGATCTGTTTCTTTTGATGTAAGCTTCCTGGGTTTATGACCCTTTGGTCAGCAGGAGGTCACACACACACACACACACACACACACACACACACACACACACACACACACACACACACACACACACACACAGTGTATACATTTACATATAGTGCCTTGTCTTTGTAACCAAAGGGGGGTTGCAAGGGGAGGTGCTTTGTAAACTATTGTTTGAAGTTTGTCAATAAAAGGCAGCGAGAGGAGGCCACCATTTTGGGGTTCTTTGTCGTGCTGGACACAGACGAGGCCTCCCTTGTGCAAGTAATGGATCGATCGACTGTCTTGTTTTCTTCATGATGAATAAGTCTCTAGAATTAGCGGGGTTTGTGGAAACACAGACCCAACAATTGAGGAAATGAGAAGCAGGGTATTTCCATTAAATGAATGAGGACGCCCGCTTTGTACAATGCAGGCACAACACTCGGTGACCGAGTGCTGAATAACTGTAAAATGGAAGTAGTCATAATACATGATAATGTGAGACTCGTGTGAATGACCCACACTAGGGCTGCTCGATTATGGCAAAAATGATAATCACGATTATTTTCACTGAAATTGAGATCACGATTATTTGACGATATTTATTTAACCCTTTAAGACCTACTATAGAACCAAGTCCACCAGAGCTTATATTATTATTATTTTTTTTACATGCTGTAGTGCCATTTGTGGGAGCATTTCAAGTTGCTATACATCAATACAACTGTTATAGCCCATATTTTAATAATATGTATGCATTAAGTCCATAGTAATTACATAAATTGCAAAAAAGTGCAATAAACTACAAAAAAAATTGAAAATCGCTTTTGTTTTGTTTACATATATTTCTACTTGGAGAAATTTAAGAGGTTTATCCCTCAAAACTTTAAATACAATAAAGTTGCAAAAAATAGTTTCCCACCACAGGAAATTTATTTTGAGTGTCTTCATAGTTTTATTTTGGAGATACACCAATTTTTATATACTGCAGGAAAAACAAAAAACAATCCTATGATGCAAATTTGCAAAGAAAACAGCAGGTGCCTCATTTCACTGTGGGAAGTGTTACGAACAGCTGATAGGATCGGCAAAGCGTGTTTCTGGAATATTATGTTTTTGTTCCTGCAAGCGCTTTTTATGCAATTTTTGCAAAGCTATATGTGGAAGGAAACCGTGACCGAGGACAAGCTGATGGCATAAGATGTAAGTACAACTCCTCCGGTTTCATATGCAAAACAAATTATTGCGCTAGCTTACGCTGTTCAGGTTCTACAGGGATTTAAAAATAGTTACGCAAAACGGAGCGTGCTGCTCTGACCGGCTTTAAAGGGTTAACAATGACTTTAAAAAAATAATATAAAATGGTGTGCAACACCACTGAAGTTTTTTTTTTTTTTTTTAACTCTTTTTTCAACCAACAGCAGTCACTCTCCAAATAACTTCTGCTTAGCTTTCCGAGCTTCCCTCGGGTCCTCTTAATCAGCGGTCTCCAACCTTTTTTGCGCCACGGACGGTTTATGCCAGACAATATTTTCACGGACCGGCCTTTAAGGTGTCGCGGATAAATCAGGGAGGGGCTAATAATCGGCTCAGTCATTTTTAATGATCGTTGAAAGCCCAGATCGTAATCGTGATTAAAATTCGATTAATTGAGCAGCCCTAACCCACACCTAAACTACATCAACAATCACACAGTATCAAAATTAGTCCACCAACTATAAACTCTCTGTCTTCAATTTCCTGTACCACACAACCAAAAAGTAATTTACTTGTCCATCCATCCATCCATCTTCATCCGCTTTATCCGAGGCCGGGTCACGGGGGCAGAAGCCTAAGCAGAGAGGCCCAGACCTCCCTCTCCCCAACCACCTCCTCCAGCTTATCCGGGGGAACACCAAGGCGTTCCCAGGCCAGCCGAGAGATATAATCTCTCCAGCGTGTCCTGGGTCTGCCCCGGGGCCTCCTCCCGGTGGGACATGCCCGGAACACCTCACCCAGGAGGCATCCTTGTCAGATGCCCGAACCAACTCAGCTGGCTCCTTTCGATGTGGAGCAGCAGCGGCTCTACTCTGAGCCCCTCCCGGACTTCTCACGCTATCTCTAAGGGAGAGGCCAGCCACCCTTCGGAGGAAGCTCATTTCCGGTGCAGCGTCCGCATCACTGCAGCCGCAGCCCCAATCCGTCTGTCAATCTCCGGCTCCCTTCTCCCATCACTCGTGAACAAGACCCCGAGATACTTGAACTCCTCCACTTGGGGCAGGAACTCATCCCCGACCCGGAGTGGGCACTCCACCCTTTTCCGGCTGAGAACCATGGCCTCAGATTTGGAGGTGCTGATCCTCATTTCCGCTGCTTCACACTCGGCTGCGAACTGGAGGCCCCCACCCGATGAAGCCAACAGAACCACATCATCCGCAAAAAGCAGAGATGAGATTCTGAGGCCACCAAAGTGAAAGCCCTCCGCCACTTGGCTGCGCCTAGAAATGCTGTCCATAAAAATTATGAACAGAACCGGTGACAAAGGGCAGCCCTGGCGGAGCTCATCACCCACTGGGAACGAGTCCGACTTATTGCCGGCAATGCGAACCAAGCTCTTGCAACGGTTGTATAGGGATCGAATGGCCCGTAGCAATGGGCCAGACACCCCATACCATTTACTTGTTCATTTTCTAAGTTATTTGTTTGCCTTAAACTATTAGCACAATTATAGATTTTTTATAGAGTTTATCTTTTATGTTCATTTGGAACTGAATATAATTTAGTTTTCCACCTCGTATCTGTTCTTCTGTAACAGATTTAAATTTATTAGACCTACATTATATATTTGTTATTTAAAATACAGCTGTATAATGCTCGACAGTACATTTATCTTGGTCAACTTGTGACAGAAAATAAACAGCATTTAAATCAAATTAACCATATAGCTTAGCTAAGAGTGAAAATAAACCTTTCAGCTAAATAGGGATTATAAATTGATATCCACCAATATCGGGATAAGATTTTTCTTTTCCATATCAGCCAGCCCTGTGAATTGGGCATCAAGAATTGTGTAATTCTATTGTAAAGATACCGATTATTAAATGTTAGGTATTATGACACCCTACTTGAAGCACAGCTATTCCAAATCAGATTTTATGTTCTACTTTTATTAGCCTTAAAAACTAATGCAAAGACATTTGGGTTTTTTTTTTTTCACATCTTGCTTTTTGTCTCCTCACATTTCTCTCTAACATGATTTGCTGTCTGTCCTCTCAGGTTTGTGCTTTGATTAAAAACCCAGTAACTTCAGTTTCTTTATTATGATGTTCTCGATTTTCCTTAAGTACATAATAGAAAATATATATCTGACTTGTGAGATACATTAAAAATTTTAATTATATGCCTTGGCCCAAAAATGATAAGGTCATAGAAACTGGATACCAAAGGCTTTACTTGTCACTTTGCTGCTCTTGCTGCTCTTTGTTGTCTGCTGTCTGATAACAAAAAAAAAAAAAAGTCTTCCTTAGATAGTTAGATTTTTCTTTGTTAATTTATGTTGTAATTTATGTTAGGTCAGTCTGTCTTGTCTCTGCTAGCCAACTAACTAGGCCTCTTAGTTAGCTAATTTAGTGTTTTCTGTTAATTTATGTTGTAAATTTATGTTGCATGTAGCACCTTGGTTCCTGGAGGAACGTTGTTTCGCCTCACTGTGTACTGTTAAACTGTATACGGTTGAAGTGACAATAAAGCCAACTTGACTTGACTTGACTAAAAGCTAAAAACATGCTCCAAAATATACCATGGGGTACTGCAGCATAGAAACATCTGTCAATAGATGTGAATGCTTACATTAATGCATATCAATACTGCTCTAAGTAACTTCCTAAAAACTATATATATAAATATATAAATAATAATAATTTGGATAATCTGATTCAAATAATCACTCTGCTCTTCCTCCTCTTACTTCAAATCTTTCAGCTATCTCACTCGAATGAACCTTTTCTTGATTTATATTAAAAGTTAAGCATCCGGTGTGAGAGTGCCTGATGTGTGCACAGATGCATTTTCTGTCACTGCCAATGCTCATGAAAAATACTGCAATTATAGAGCAGCATAACACAGTCCATCAGCTAACAGAAGGTGCCAGGACAAAAACTCCTATTACCATCTCTTGTCTTCATGGGTATTAAATGATCATAGACAATAATAAAGATGGTGGAAAAGACTGGTGACTCACAGTACCCTAAAGCCCCCCCTGAACTAAGTTTGTATTTCATGCATCTTGTTCTGTGTTTGTTTTGGAGTTGTGGAATGTAAAAAGATTTCTTTTACAGACACTGATGGAAATAAGAGAATATGTTTGATCTGGCACTGATATCGTCTTTCATGCAAGAAGTGCTTCATTCATTTTAACTGAGTAATGGTGACATGCCAAGTATGTCACCTTTGTCAGAGTGGATTTTATGCCAAAACTAGCCAGGTCAAGTTTCCCACTGAAAATATTTAGAGGGTAGCCAATGGGTTTTTCATGAGGGGGCAATTCGGTTTAGCTGGGACACAAGGATATGAGCGCTAGATAAGTACAAGCCTTAATGTTTTATGACACCCAAAGATGCTTTCATCTAATCTGCACTAACAGAAAACTTAAACACTCACATGTAACACAGAAACGCACACACAAAAACACACACATACATAAACACACTTCAGCCAGCAGTTACAATTTAATCATTCCAGTCAAGCAGTGCATTGGTTGTCCAACCGAGCATATCCCTCCATCTCTTTTTCTATTCCTTTTCTTCAGTTGGAAGAAATTTCAATTTTATGTGTGCTCACTACCACTCTGTCTACTTTGGAGCAGCACTGTCTCTACTTCCTGATTCTGTTTCCATAGTGACTGCGACAAAACATTTCCCCTGCAGTGATGGATTCTAAACTAACGTAGCAGCCATGATGACACGCAGATCAACTCTGCTGACAGCAGTGATAACTTTCTCCTGAGCCCTCAGACTCTTTCTCCCTATACCTATTCACTCATTCCACATATCCCTTCATTTGCATGTAAACATTTTTAGCACTGATGGATATGCATCTTCCATACAGAACTGCAGTGCTTGTCATCCAGTGGTAAAATATCTAGGTATGGAAAAGAGTATAATCATCTGGCCTTGTCGTGTGCCATCAAAACTGCAGATGACAGGAAAATAGAGTCTACGCCGGAGTCAAAAAAATGCAACATGCACAGCAATAAATATTTCTAATCCGTTCCTTTGGTGATGGCAGCAATAAATCCCAAGAAGGGTTTTTCTCATATACCTGTTCTAATGGAACGGATTTATAGCTTAATACAGTGAATGCTATAAGACATACTGACATTCAAACACAGCACCTTTCTTCACCTACACTAGTAGACCCCTGGATGACCTATATGCTATTTGGTGCCAGGATAATGAATTTGCCATAATTAATTATTTCTTGACAGTGGAAACAGGTACAGCACAACTGAATGCTGCAGGGCACTAATGGGAAGACTCTACTCCACTTCCCTATGCCTGTTCCTTTTGAAGTGGTAATGGGCTTAAGGTGCGTGTAATTTCCCGCCGATAGCGGATATGGGAGAGGGCCACACCTGGGCGCACAGGATAAGGAAGTGGGACTCGGGGCTCTCCCAGTGGCACTGCTCACCATCCCCACTATCGTGTGCCTGATAAAGGAGCAGGTGTGGCACTGAAGTAGGACACCGATAATACTTGCAGAAGAGAGATGTCCTTTAAACCGTGACAAGATGAACTGCCCTAACACTGAAGCTGGGATATGTTGAGTCAACAGTCACTGGGTTGATTAGAGCAACCGGTGGCTGGGGCTGAATGAAGGAATAAACTGGAATCCTCCAAGGTTATGTGCAGCTAGTCTAGAGAAACATGCTTTATATAAAGTCAGAAATATTATTCAGTGTTCAGTGCACGACAGTGATACCTTGGAATGTGTATAATGCAAAATAAATCTTTAACCAAGACACAGAATTACACTGCTTTGACAAGTCTGACACATCAAATGACAGATTATTAAGAAAGATTTAGCAGAGGCTACAAACTTTTTTGTTTTTTCACAGGGGAAAAAACAAAAAAGCAATCTCTCACCTAAGGTGCAAAAAGATGCAACAGTGTCTTTGGTGAGAATCAAGCCACTTTCTAAAACTATAGCTAGTGTGAGAAAAAAAAACTGTTTGCGCTCGAGTGTGCACTGAGAGTTTAGGTATATGTAGGCGGCTAGGAGGATGGATGGCAGCCACCGTGTCCTCTAAAGTCTCCTGTTGTAGGCCAGAGCTGAGTTCACCTTCATCTATCAGCAGCATCGCTCTGACCACTATAACTCATCTTCACCTACACAACAAGATATGGAGGATGAACGTGGAGGTAGAGAGAGGGGACAGAAAGTGGAAGAAATACGGGGCGCGATAGAGGAGTTTCTTGCGAGAAGATAAAAAGAGCCACACACACATAGGAATTAAAGACATACAGAAATCTTAAAAATCTTTTTTTTTTATTATTCTTTTTCACAAATGCACACACACATATAAAAATAGTGTGTGTCAGAGGCTGGCTGTATTGGATTACCTGAGGACACACTGTCTGCCTTTATTGCAGAGGTCCTTGTCGATTAAAGTTGCTGATAAATTGATTATACCTCAAGGCCACCTGCTGGGCGCCGTCTGGCAACAATCAGACTCAATAGCAAATCGATATTGCATAAACTGGTTATCATGGCCCATATTGACCTTATCAAAGTATATAGAGATAAAAATCAAAGCTCAAAATATGGTCAACCAAAACAGGACCCGGTTTAATCATGTCTGACCTTTCTTATTGTATAAATGCCTGAATAAGCAATTAAAGGAAACCAAAGGCTTTGCTTATAACAACAGTTCGTCGTGACTTTTGGCTGCACGGATCAACTTTCAAGGAGGAAAGGATTGTCACTGTTGATGGAGTAGAGGGACAAAGAGTGTTGATGTGTGTGTGAGTCTTTTGGTCCAAACAGGTGTTCCATATCTCCTGAGGAGAGTTCTACATACAGTCACCTTGGGCTGCGTCTGCCCTGGTACTGAACACAGAGTACTGGGATGACCTGACTGCCTAACTGGGGGAATCCTGCTTATTCTAAATGACAAAGATGCAAAAAGTTGCAGTAAGAGGCAACGAGATGCTTAAAGAAAGACAAAAAGCTATTGAAAAAACAGAAACAAACGGGGAAATGATTGAGGAAGAGACTAAAATAAAATAACAGGACTAGCCAAATATCTTATCAGACAGGAATAAGGGATCTTAAACAGCGAGGGTAACTGTAAAAGTTTTGATTTAATATGGGGAGTTTGTGCCTCTTTCTCATAGAGCGCACAACAGCAGTGACACATTAACAAACAGCGAAACGCCCGGTGGACAGACACAGAAATTCAATAGTTTCTGTCCCTGTCTCCAACTTTAACCCTCCTCAGCAGATACTGTCAGACGGGGGCAGGGTGCAGGACTCTGAGTGAAGTGGTTAGTGGAGCAGAAAGATGAACAGAGGAAGCTCGAGAGATAGAGTGCACTGCAAAAATGTCCACCTTAACGACTCATTTGGTTTCACATGCATTTTTTTAAATCTGTTGCAATTTCTATTTTTAATTAAGAGGAGTGAAACAAACTGGCCCTGATAATTCCACTTTCATTTAATGCAGATTTCATGTTTTCTCAGCAAAAACAGGTGTATAATATTATAATGCATTTATAAATAAAGGGAAAAATGCCGGTGTCCTAATATGATGTGTTGTAATGACACAATCACTTAAAAGAAAAACAAAAAAACAATATACAGTGTTGTGCAGCAATGACGTGAGCGCTGTCTTCTGAAAACCAAATAAAGGTTAGCCAAAAACAGAGAGAGTGACAGATTGGGACAAGTAGCGCTAAAAGAAGCAGGAGAAAAGAGCAAAGCATAGGAGAGCAGAAGGGAATTGGTGGGGAAGAGAAGGGGTCCATTTCCATGCGGAGTGGGGATTAGGGCCATGACACCAATCCAAACACAGCTAAAGACAAGAAAGGAGAGTTAATGGAGCACACAGTCTCTCACACATGCTCACACAAACACAAACAACTTTGGATGAAGGAATTAGAAAAGAAAGGGTGAGAAAGGGGAAAAAGAAGGTTGAAAGAAAGACATTTTTAGATGTGCTTGCGAATAAACAAGAACACGTGACAGTGTCCTTATAAGGCGCAGGCCCCGTATTTCGACAAAATGTGATCAGGCCACTGAGACTGTGGTTACGAGCGATGAAACGATAAAGTTAGGCTCTGAGATATCCTCCTTCAAAGAGAAAGATTTTTCTCAAGATGTAGAGATACAACAGTCGTCCAAAGAGAGAGCCCAGATATGTGTAGGGAGATAACGGGTATACAGAGGAGCGCGCCACTTTATCATGTTTCAGAAGAGTGAGAGAGCGCGTATCTCGGTGACGGGCCCTATCATCACACAGTATCTATAAAGAATGACAGACCTGTCCAGTGACATCCTCTCTATTCCTGATTTTTTACTTCCAAGTGTCTCTCTTATGTTCTCTACTGTCTAAGCAAGAAAAGATAAGCAACCACTACATTTTAGATCACTGTTGAGAAAACCAGTGGCTCTTTTTTTTACCATATGGTGTTTTAAAAAAGGTCACAAAACGAATATGATAGTCTGTACTGTGCTAAAGTCAACTGTTTAGTGTATCCGCGTCCTATTCCTGCAACACTTGAACCTCTCTCCCCATTTCTGCATAATGTAGTACACCTTGGAAAACAGTCCAACGTCACTCTCCACTCTGAAACGACAGCTATAAAAGCAATGTCCTTTGCCTTGGGTGGAATTTAATGCCACGCACTGTATGAACCACTAGTAAACGCCCGAGTCGTCCAATCTAGCAGAAACACCCTCTTCGGTGAAATGAAAAACAAGAAAACTTGCTTTTTTGTTATTCCATTCCCATTTCCATTAAAACTGACATTTCATCTAAAATCAAGCCTCTGGGAGAAACTAAGAGTCTGGATGGAGAGGAAGCAATAAGATCTTTTTTGGGGGGTTTGTGTGTGTCCATGCAGATTTGTGTGCCTGTGTACTGTATGCAAGCCTCTGTGCATTTGGTCTGTATCTGGGCTAGATGGGAGAAGATGATGACCTGAATGTGTATGTGGACAAACGTTTGGGTGTTTACAACTGTGTGATATAATGTTTTTAAAAAGCATCATGAGCTAGCGTCTGAGTGGATGTAAGAGGCTGTGCCCTCAGGCCTCACAATCCATCCTGTTCTTCCCTTGGATCAAGAGAAATGCCATTATTTGTAGACATCACTGAGAAATCAATGCAATTATGTTTTCTGAGTCTCCTCTTTGCTCTTGTCTATAATGCATAATTTGCAAAGTCATAAATGACATTAACACGAGCTCCCTCCAGAGCTCTCCTTTCTTAACCCTTTGCTGGTGTGATCTCTTTTGATGGAAAAGAATTATTCTCTTTTCTATGGAGGTTTGTGAGCTGCTTTTCTCCACAGAGATGACTTGACACTATAATAGTATTGCCCTACTACTCGTATTATACCGCGGCAGAATGAGTGACAGGGGTGGAAATGCAATAAATATACACACAAGTTCATAATCAAATGATAATTTACATGAAGAAACCCCTGTAAAATGTGCAACTAGATGTGGAAGGGTTTTGTGGAAGGCACTGTAATGATGAGGCAAGCTTGTGCTTGAAGCAAGTAAAACTACATCTGCGCTTAATCCTCAAATTCCGCCTAGATTTTGTTGGGGGGTGGGGTGGGGAGCCTGTGTGTAGACATGTTAGAGACATGCCTCCCCCATATACCTGAGGATGGGATCAGTGAAAGCCAATTTTACAAGAATGGTAATGGTTAAATAGAACTTATCTGACAGTGGCCAACCTCTGGGTTCCATTAGTTTTGCAGCTGAATGAGAAGAAATTACGTATACTGACAGGCAACGCTAAGAGGGAAACACTGATGTGGACATGCTGGGACACTCCAGCAGTAATTAGTCATGAAAAACATTAAAATCAACTTGTTGTGCATATCAATCAATGGTGAATTTTAATCATATTCTTTATCTCTTATTCCACCCACTCATCAAAACCGTTATGGAGGAATGAAAACTCAACAAGCTCCATAAAGTAGTGAAGAGATTTAACAAACACTAGCCAAATTTTAAAATATATATTTTTTAAACCTGGCTACAGTACAATGGTACAGTACCATCTGTGGTTTTCTGGGGCGCTTTTTTGTTTTTTTTTTTGTTTATTTACTTCAGATACAAAACCAAGAACTAAAAAGATGTTTGCTTGTCTAACGCAAAAACTAAGGTAATATCGTGAAAATTAAATTGCAGATTTAAAATTGAAAGAAATCTCAAACAGAAAGAACATAAAGCTTTCAATCAATGAAGGAAGAAATATGCGCAAACCACTGGGACGCAACTAGTTATGCCAATCTTTAAATTTTAAAAAGAATAAACTTGTTTTTTTCACCAGTTCGTTTCTCTATGACTTAATACTGTGTCTCCAAACGAATAGGAACGGCAGAATTGTTTACACACCGACTGCACATTTATTCATCATCACGCATAAATACAATGAAAACAGAACATTGTGAATATTCAAGAGAAAACCTGGACAATTCCCAAAAGCTGCAATTTGCAAAACCATTGTTTTGGGACGTAAACTAACTTCTGTTAGGCAGAATACAATGTAACAATGTAACTGAGGAAGTAGATCATTTTTAGCAAGGCCATGTGTCAAAGTGAGCATGCTGGCATCTTCGAACTGACACCCACCAATCTGACAACCGCTATATGCTCTGAACTTCTCTGTTATTTTCAAGTCCCAGATGCTGTCAAGAAGTCCACCAAAATGATTACCAGCTTCCCTAATCTGTCTCTTGTCAGCAGTGAACAAATGTGACAAAAAGGAAGTATATGTCAGTGTCCTTGAACACACAGCCGACTGCATCAGCCGGCGCTAAAGTCAACAAAAAACCACAGCAGGCAGTTTGTCTTTCAGTTTATAGTTTTCATGTTTTATCTTTAATTGGGGTAATTTCCAAAGAAAATATTAATCAACACACAATCAACATTAATTTAAAAAATAAATAATGAACTGTATTCAATATGGCAATTAAAGAAAAACAAACTACAGTGACTCATAATTATGCATTATGCATTTCTATTAAGTATATCAACTATAATATCTCTTTCTGAGTAACAATTGGGAACTACCAGTAGAAAAAGGTTCTTACTTGATCTAGTCCAGCAAAGATCGAGCAAAGAATAAAATTAAAGAGGCATCAACTCAATTCAGGTCAACTGTATTCATGTAGATACAATTCACAGCAACAGTTGTCTCAAAGCACTTTATTTTTAAAAGTAAAGACCCTTTAATATTAGAGAGAAAACAAAAACAATCAGATGATACCCTATGAAGAAGCACTTAGTGGTGATGGGAAGGGTCTCCCTTTTAGATGGAAAACCAGTCTCAAGAAGAAGCAGCCTACTCCAACCAGTTGGAGAGTAAAATGCAAGTTAATATGAATAAAAAAGAGAAAATGGACAAGGACAAAATACAACTATGGCAGAGAGAAGACAAAATTCAATGGCATACATACAGCCATTGCATCATGTGACGCAGCCATCAACCTGAGCCCATAGCAATATAACTACGGGATGGCTCAGAGTCCCCTACACATTTGACCAAAAGCCAAGTTTTAAGCCTAATTTCCATATGGTATTTACTACATCTGGCATTTTTTAAGGAATTCTGTGCAATTTATTAAGTTTTTTCCGGGGGGTGTCACACTGCAGAAGCCTCAAAAACTCACAAAAACCTGTACATATCAAATATGCTACAATAGGTGTTAAGGGGATAAAAGGAGCCAGGGTGTCTGCCACCTCAATCCAAACTGGGAGCTGGTTCCACAGGAGAGGAGTGTGATAGGACTGAAGGTTCTGCCTCCCTTTCAACTTTTGGAAACTCTAGGAACCACAAGTATCAGCAAAGCGTCACGTGGCTGTTCTTTACTTTTGATAGTCATAGCATGACACCTTAATGTAGCAACATATCTGTTGGGAATATCTGTGCTTCTCAGTGCACGGACTGCAGACTAAACTAGTGTTTTGCTTGTCAGCTACTGTGATCACATGCAAAACTGTACCTTTCAAAACAGTTCTTAGGGAGCATTACTGACCAGAGCTTAAAGTAGTGAGACTTTGCATGAAGATGTCAGCTACAGGGTCCTACTGTAGTTGCCCTAAATAAGAAAAATGAAAAGAGCAGTAAAATAACTTGCATTATGAGGTGAGAGAAAGGGCAAACAAACATGATATTTGACCCAAGATGGATAAATACAGTGTCTGTCAACAGCTACAGTTCTTTTTTTGTTTCTTCATTTTGCAGAATTAAATCTCTTTTGGTGTTATAGCTAGAGCTGACCCTCCCTCCCCTCACACCAAACCAGATGTGGCTCTCCATGAGCCTGGTTCTACCAGAGGACTCTTCCTGTTTTAAATGGGGGGTTTCCTTCCCTTTGTCGCTTACTCATAGGGAGTTGTTTCATTGCTGGGGTTTTCTGTCTTTTATTGAAGGTGCTTTACCCTACAAGATAAGCACGTTGTTGTTGTGATTTGGTTCTACATAAAACTGAATTGAACTCAACTGAATCAAATAGATTCAGCCACAAAAATTTAAATGAGAATTTTGCCATTGTGTTCTTTTTCTAGGGCAAAGCAGGAGGGTTTCATCAGCTAAATGATTTTGAGGAAATAACTGATCATCAGCAACTGTGACCAGTTCTGTGAAAGCAGAAGCTCTGGTAATTTGCCAGTCTTCACAGTCTTCCCAGCAGTCGCAACATATTCACTTCAAGGTCAGACTATGTAAAGCTCAGAATATTAAAAAAAAAAGCAAGAGCTACATTTTAGACTCCACAGGATTTACTTAGCATGTTAAATGTTAAAGTTCACGACAGTCTGATCAGAAAATGATTTTGGCTTGTTTGGAAGGGTTGCCAGGGGAAAAGCCCCAAAACAGCAGCATGGCTTAGGATTGCAAAGTTGCGTGTGAAAAAAAAGACTTCTCCAACATTGTTCTTTGGATAGACAGACCAAAGAAAACACGTTTGGCCAAAATGTCCAAGAAACTCATACACTACCAACTGTCAAGCACATTGATAGAGGGTTGCTGGTTTGAGCTTGTTTCATAACGACAGAACCTGGGAACCTTACAGTCACTCAGTCATCCATGAATTCCTCTGTATACCAAAGTATTTCCGAATCAAATGTGAAGCCATCTGTCCAACAGCTAAAACTTGGCTAAAATTGGGTCCAGCGACAGGACAGTGCTCCCAAGCACAGCAGCAAATCAACAACCAAATGACTGAAAAAAAAGATCAGGGTGCTGCAATGACCCAGTCAAAGTCCAGACCTCAACCTGGTTGAAATGCTGCAGCAGGACCTTAGGAGAGCTGTGCATGAATGAGTGTCTCTCACCTCAATGAACTGAAGCAGCGTTCTAAAGAAAAGTGGGACAAAATTCATCCACAACGATATGAGAGTCTGATAAGGTGGTATAGAAAACGATAACTTCAAGCTGTTCCTTATAAAGGTAGTTCTATAAGCTACTGAATATTGTGGGTGTACTTGGTCTTTCAAATACTGTTTCTGCATTTTGCCTTAGTTTTTGCTAAATAAATAATGACACAATCTAAAATGTCCTGCTGTGAAAACATCCTTTTTTCCACATGACTGTACATATCTTTACTTGATACTAAAATCAAGTTTATTATTATTGCTATTCAGTTGCTATTCTATCAAGTGAACCAAGACCTGAAGGCAGAGCACATTTAAAACTGGTTAGCTGTTAGATTTCCTAAAGGCCAGGGACAGCTGTCTATTATTTATGTGTACACAAATTATGTATAATTCATAACCACACGGTCCCTTAGTAAATCAAAATGAGACAACACAGTGTACTTAGAGGTTTTATCAGACACATTGATCTTGATCTTTTATCTAAAAACTAAATACCAAACCAAATAGCACCAAGATAAGCTGCCTCTTGGTTTTATTGTTGTTGGCATCTAACAAACTACAAAGAAATGGTGAAACTAGAGTATGTTTTAACAGTAGAGCAGTGCAGATCATTGCAGGTAATTCAGTGCCTTGACCTTTGCAAATTGTGCCCTGATGGTAACTATCGTGAATGCCTCTTCTTACAAAACCTCTCTCCCTCCAAAATCAAATGCATGTTGACGACCTGAGGGGTTTTTTTTTCTTTGACAGAATCAGTCTTAACGTTCCTGAGTCCAACTTGAAGCAAAAAATACTCATAAGAAGGTATATTTTGTAATGTTAGGCTTATTAGTGAAAATCAAAGAAAGACAGAGAGAGCAGGAAAACAACAACGCAAGGACAGAAGACTCTTTGGTGTTAGTGAATGTCAGGGTTTAGGTCCTTGTATGAGCCCATCGTGGTGTGTAAATTAGCAACTGGAAATTAACTACAGGTGACTCTGACTAGCACATTTGTACATAAATAATTCAACATCATTAATAAATTATTCATTGCAAAACCTGCATGCAACCACTCCCCTTTAGTGACAGCATAGCAAATATGCACTCTAAACGATCGCATATGCTATTCTTACACAATTAGAGCTAAAAGTGCACTAGTAAAGTGAGTTCAGCGGTATTACTCCTTAATAAAAGACCTAAATTCAGTTAACACTTCTTCAAAATACAGCCTGAAATAAAACTATAATTTCATTTCATAACATTTACAAGAAAATCTTTCTGAATTTATGTTGTAAGTTTCAGTGTCTAAAACATTTAGTAATAAATACAGTTGAAGAAAGAATTGACAATTGACAGCTTTAAAGGAACGAAGAAACAAATTACGCTATTTTCAGATAATGAGTACCTTTCGGGTATTTTAGAAGAAAGGACAAGCAGTGGTACTTCCTCTAGTAGTAACACATTGTTTTGAGGAGCAGGGTGTAATACACTTTAGTTGTGTTTACAGGTGCAGACAGCTTCCAAAGGGTCTGTGTGGCCCCTGCCACTCAGAAGCGACAATCCTGAAGGCATTTACTTCAGACCTGAAATGATCTGTGGCTTCAAGGCCAAGTTAAACGAAAAGTAAAACAGTAAGAAAAAAAGAAGCAGTTTCCTGTTCTTGTTTCATTATTTATTTTTAGCATTTATTTTTTCTTAAATATTTAGTCTTTTATTACATTATTAAAAAGCTAAGAGTGGCAAAAAAACAACAACAAATGTATTATTAATGACCTGATTAACATTCAATTTAATCATGTCTTAATCATTTCTTACTACTGGTTATGTTTAAAAACACTTAGTATGGTCTAATTTGTATTTTGTATGTAATACCACCAAAGTACTCATTAATAAGAAATATAATTTGTGTCTAATTTTGTTTAAAATACTCAAAAGGTTTATTCACAAGTACTTACAGTTTAATTTAAAACCTTTGTTATGGTGTTATTATTACTATTATTATTATTATTATGTATACGTATAATACACCCTTTAATATTTGGTGTGACGTAAATGTTAATAACAACTTAATTAATGTTAAGGAACCATTGAGGACATCCACAATTGTCACTGTGACAGCACCGCCTTAGTTAAATTAGGATTATATGGCTCTATTCTGGGACCTTGCTTCAGAAAGACCACCTCACAGCACAAAAATTGCATCAATGACAATGGGCTTGACATTAATTAAGTCTGAAATAGCATTGGTAGCGTGAAATGGAGGAGCTGTGCTGTAGGTAGGCTGGCAAATCAGCTTGCAGAGTCAGCAGTAGCTATATGCTGGCAAAAGCAGCAAACAGCTTACACCATATACCATGCCGTTTGCTAACGGGATATCCAGACAGGTATCAGATGAGCCATCAACCATATGGGCTAGTAGTTTGGCCATACAGCTTGCTGAGTTTGAGTCTGTAACCAACCATTATGTATGCTTGATTTAATATTTGGTCTGTTTGCAGAAATATTAGGAAAACAGCCTTAATTTAGACATTACTGGACAATATGCAACAGAATGCCTAATGTGTTTTATAGCTTCTCATGCTGAGTATATCATTAAACATATAGCAATGCAGCTCCAGTTTGAGTTGAAGTATATATTTACTTAAAAAGCATTTTCTATTATTTATAATTGTGTACCATCCCAGTGGTGTCCAGTTATATTAGTGACACGTCATGCACATTTTACGCCACCAGACTTGTGTATGACAAACAATTCACAAAAAGAAATAGGCTTAATCTGTTCCTCCTTGAGTTTCTACTCGACGATCGCTGCCTGGGCGTGATCCGGCACGCCGATTTTAAATCAAACACTCACGATATAAAAAGAGAGTCGAGAACTGCTCCTTTAATCACAACAACAACCTCAGCGTGACATCTGACATACACTTCACAAGTGCTGAGAAGAATGATGAAATACTGCAAGCTACTTAAAATTCCAGTCTTATTTCAAATAAAACATGATATTAAAAGCATCTAATTCTGTTGTTTCACCTTTATTAGACTGCACGAGCAAAGCAAAGCCCCCATGCTTCGACTTGCAAGTCACTCTCTCTTTCTCATTTTCTCCAACATGTTGCCTCAGATAAGTAATGTAATCTTGGAAAAGGTTACGTCTCTAAAACAGGGCACTCATATTAAAAGCTAATGGATACATAAAATCAAGAGCTCATAGGTGATGATTAATCAACTGCTGAAATGCACTGCGTTTAAATCAGTTTAGACTGAATTAATCCCCATCCAGCCACTGTTCTTCTGCTCTGGGCAATTTAGTGAGAAAATGCAATTATGGCCCATGAGTTACACCTCAGTGGTTCATCTCACCTCTGCGTTTCTCCAGTGTGCCAAACCATGCCTGTATGACTCAGTATTGGCTTGGCAAAGCCCCTAGCTCTGTAACAGCACTATTAAAAAAAATACATATAATTATTAAATCTTGTGATTGAACCTTTGAAGCAACACATGCACAGCGAAGTGCGGCAAGTGTCACTATACTCAATTCGGCAGATTAACACCGATTTATTTTAAGGCGTATTTTGACTTAGCCTTTCATGTCCATATCTCGTCACTTAGGTCCTGATGGTCTGAGTACTGAATGGGAAAATTGAAACTGTGTTTTTTTGGGGGTGGGGTGGCGGTTAAGCATGATCAAGGAAAGCACATACGCTGGGTCTTATTTTATAGTGCTTTGGGCAATGTTCTCGCCTATTTTTAGAGCTTAAAGTTGAGTTTAAAGGCAAAGGCTATCCTCAGAGTTCTTCATTCCTAATTTGATTTGAACAAACTCTTAAAGCTGCACATTCAATTTGTAGTTTCACATTATGTCAGTTTCACCCTGTTCATCAGATGAGCTCCTCTCATTTTTACTACAGAGTGGCTCTACTTCTACCTCAGTTCTAGTCTGGAATATTATTTATACCACCTGGTTTCTCATCATATGTGCCTGTATATAAGGGACTAGTAAATGTTTACAACAGCTTTACAGGGTGAAAGGTAGAAAAAGCACATAAATCATCCGACTTCTCTGACTGGTTAGAAATGGCAGATTCCAACATCAGTACTATTGTGGCTTTTAAGTATTATGCATCCGAAGTGTTTAAATTAAAATGAAATTGCTAACAAATGAAAACTCTCTCCTGCAACCTTTTCACCAACATTTTTAAGTCACTGTTGAGTGAGACGGGCCATTCACTTAGTCATAAAATAGGCGACTTAATACATGAAACTAAACATATGCGGGGGAGCTATAGGTCAGGATGTAGACGATCGTTCATGAATCGAAAGGTCAGAGATTTGATCCCCGACTCCCCTGATCTGCATATTAAAGTGTCTTTATTACAGAAAAACAGATACAGAGACACAGAAACCCCCAAAGTGTCCTCAAATCTGTGGATGTGTGTGTGTGTGTGTGTGTGTGTGTGTGTGTGTGTGTGTGTGTGTGTGTGTGTGTGTGTGTGTGTGTGTGTGTGTGTGTGTGTGAGATAATGAAGCACTTAAAGTGCTTGGAGTGATCAGTAAACTAGACAAATGGCTATAAAAATAGATGTAGAAATAAACAGTTCATTTCATAAGGAGATAAAAATAAAAAACTCCTTGAAAAAAGGTCCCATCTTTAAATCAGACGAAAAAGCATAACCTACTAGATGACTGGAAAACGCAATAAATGTACCATTTTGCCATTAGTTCTTAATGCAGGTTGTAAGGTCTACCACTTTCAATTTAACTCACTTTTGTGCAGAACTTCACATGGATTTTTCTCACATCTGAGTCACAACAATGTCTGGAAACGAAAGTAGTTACTTCCCCTTGAAATTGAAGATGGTTTTAATGTTTTCTAGGAGATGGGGCATGACATGATTTGTTAAACAATGAATGGCAACCAGACAGCCTGCCTGGCATTCACACACTCCACAAAATTCAAAAAATTTATATGAATGTCTGCACTTCAGTGAATCACCTCTCGGCTCCCTCCGCATATTTCTTTGCACATCTATGTGCAGCACACTCCTTTCATCACTCTAAAAACTACAGGATGTGTCATGCATGCACTCATCTCCTCAAGAATTTTAATGCTGGATAGTGACGCTTTGGACTCCTTTAGTACAATTGTGTGTGCACTTGCGTGTGCATTTTTTTTGCATGTTTAAATTGCACTTGTTTGCACTGCTACTTGTTTGTAAATGTGTCTAAGAAACTGTGTGTTTGAGTGTGTACTCATTCTGTCATTCTGGTTCCCATTCTCTCAGATGCCCACTGAGAGAAGCAAATCCACTCAGAGAAACAAATAGTCCCCCTGTTGTGAGTGTGAAGTAGCCATAAAGAGAAAGGGCAGAGTAAAAAAACAAAAGAGTGAGAGAGTTGTCAGGTACAATATGTACTCTCATTCCCTCTCTTTCATTATCTTTCTATCCATTCCTTTAAAGTCTACACCTGAACTGTCTTCTCCCTTTTACCTTTACCTCCTGCCCTCATTTGCATGCCCTCTTTGGGGGAAAAAAATCTCTACGTCTGACAGTGGAAATGAATTTCCGTATTGCTGAATATACTTATAACAGAGAATTTCACAGTGATTTGCTGAGGAAGGATCTTCTCTGGGAATCCATTTATCCTTAAGAAAACCCTATAACTCAGCTGTAGCTTGCTTTGAAACACACAGATAATAGCATCCAATGTTGAGTTAAGGGGGTTTTGCTTTGGCTTACAGTTAAGTCCTGCTGCCGTTATTACTGTGGTCAGTCCTTTTGTACGTGGATCCATATTCAAATATTGGGGATTTATGAGTATTGATGTTTTTAACCTCTTTCTGCTGACGTGTTAGAATTCAAATTAGCAGTCCTGGGTGATGGCAACGCAGTGATGCAGAGGAATATTTCTTCATGGATACTGTTTGAATGTCAAACTGACAAAACCACTAGCATGGCACGAGGCATGAACACATAGACTAGGAGCGAGGCAGAGATGCAGACGTAAAATAACTGAGAAATTGAGGCAGTCAGAAAAGCAGAGAGAAAGACAAAAAGAGAAAGAAAGAATGAGCAGATTAAGGGTGTGTAGCTGTGTCTGAGCTTCATAGGCATATAAGCTTGATTCATGCAAATCAATGTGGTTGTCAGCATCTAAGACATGGCCACAATGGCCCTTTTATGCTGAGTAACGCTCAGCGCTCTTCTTGATCGCTACAGGGCAACAATTATTGAACATATCCAGCCAATATGCAGTGTCTCTGGTTACAGAAACTGCCAGCCCCCACATTTAAATGACAGTGGGCCAATAATACTGGATGATCAAATACGTAGCTGTGCTTCAATTTCCACATGTGCGCACATACTCCTTTCCATTTCATTGACTCCTATTTTGAATTCCATTCCGTCAGCTCTCTGAGCATGGCTAAACACCAGCAAATGAATTCAGCAGGTAGTGATGTGTGTCGGGTACTGCATGTAATAATGCATATTAAAATTCCATAATTGGAATCTAATTAAAGAGGTAATAAAGTCTACCCAAAACTCTAAAGCAGTCATCTCTGGGCAAAGTAAGCAGAAGTCTAACTTTTCTCCCGTAAGGGATTTGAGGTAGAAGAGAGAGGCTCTCGCTGTGCTGCCATGGTGACAACAGCTCACCTTAGATCAAATTTTACTTTGAATGTTTCTGTGCTTGAGGTGAGAGTTCAGTTTAAAGAAGCCTTCCAGCTTTGTTCTGTTTCATGAAGAGAGACTGTATCCATCAAGAGACCATGCAGTGAGTGATGCCGAATGACCCCAGGTACAGAGACGCTGTACATCTGCCCTTACTTCAGCGTTTTAAGTCCTTCAAAAGTAAAAAGTTATTTAAATATGTCATAATCAGTCAAAAGCCAGCACAATCACAGGCTATCCAGGTGGTCCCGAGAAAGGGATTTTCCTGCCTGCCGCCTGTTAATGCATCATTAGCACAAGGCTAACACCGCGTACACAGAAGCCACATCTTTGTGCAAAAGATATACATTTCCATCCCAAACAAATGGGAAACTAATGGAGTGATGCTGGCAGTGTTTCGCCAGTGTGCGGACTCTACACCTCATATACTACTCAGCTCTGTTTCATTCTGTCAGCAGTAAAATGCTAACACCTTCTGCACCATGTCCTAGATTTGGACAATTTGCATAAACTGCCACCTTAAATTATTCACAGCTGCTGTCTTGGCTTTTCTTACTAATTATATTTCGAGCACTTATGTTTTGCTTTCTACCATTTAGAAAAGGAGAGAGTCCCGACAAAGTCCCTCAGACACCCACTCGCATCACACGCACAGTCCAGGAATTTTGTGCATTCAGCAGCCCAGCAGTTTGCTATCTGACAGTTTATGTTTTCGGTTAAGTACTTTTGCCCATGAGCATTATTCTTACCTAACTACAGTTCCCCTATTCCTAAATGCTAAAACTGCTTTAGGTTAGGATTTCTTATTGGCTAAGTATAGTACAATATTAATTAATTAAAAATAAAACTAAACCAAGACAAGAAACTTAACGGATTAAAGAACCACCACAAATATCCCCTGGTGGCACCGGGATTTATTGGAGAAGGGAGGAAAAAAAGCAGTTTTAAACTTTATTTATTAGTTCTTGTTACAATAACAGCAATAATCAACAGATGCATTCTCTCCCACAGTGCCTCCCCTCTTGTGGAAAGAAGAGCATGACTGTGGTACCAAATATGTTTGCTTCTACCAGCTGTATTTAAAGCTTGCTAACAGAAAACCTGCACTTTCTCTTCTGCAAATAGTCAACCATCAGGTCTTAATTAACAAAAGTGCATTTTAAGTATCTCTACAGTAAATGTGGCCATTTGCATCTTTGGAGTTCATAACCACCCCACTAAACTCAGAACATGTGGTGCTGCAAAAGTTTGTGCCTCTGCAGGTAATTTGCACTAGGCTTAAATCAACCCAGGAGTCTGACTGAACACAGATTCACAACTCATGCTTGTAATACTTGACAATCTGGTACAAACAAACATCCCTCAGCAGTTAACATATTTAAGTGACAATGAGGCATTCCTTGTATTCGCTGTAGAAGCTTAACTTTTTCTCCCCGCTCACTGATTTTCCCATTATCAACTAATCTGAGTTCAATAGTGGATTTCGACAGAACTTGACAATTCCTTAATTACTATTAGGTCTTCCTCATCCCTCCGAGCAAATAGTGATTTATACATTCATTAGAAAGCATTACGTATCGCATCCTTCTTGTCCTCCTTTCTGCCCATTTTCTTACCTTTTTCCTTTCACTATTCTTGGACTATGTGAGCGTGAGGCAGCAGGTATGCGAGCATCTCTTGCGTTTTAAACATTTTTCATCTTATAATTTGCATATAGTGATGTGTCAGCGAGAATGTTTTTTGCAAAAGGTCATTATCTCCTGGAAGCAATAGATAAACGTTGCCCAAAGATCGTTACGCGACATGCAAACACTTATCCGTACAGCGGCACACATGTAGTTGCATGTATGTGTGGCGTTAGAGAGCTAGAAAGCTTCAAATCCCATGCTGGGTGAGATTTTCCACAAGTAACTCAAATAGTGACTTTTTTCACAGCTGAGGCCAGTTTCCCACTTTCCACTTCCACTTCTGGGGTTTTTAGTTTTTTCTTCAGACTGAAAAATTGACATTACTTACACTTTTAGAGAGTATCGTGGGATATTTTGACACAATAAGCATATCTGGCTCTAACAATAACAGATCAAAAACCAAAGATTCCTTTGTCACTTTGAGGTACACTGTATGCCTCATTCAGGCACACAGAGTGAGCCCCCTCTGCTTTGCACGTGTACCTTTCTTTCACCCTGCTTCTCTCCAGTCATTGTTACATAGGGAGCTGTTTTGCTGAATAACTATTTCCACATTAACATATTCTATTGCCCACTTACCTGCTTTGTTATGCTGGAGCCAAGCACCGGTATTAAATATTAATTGTAAGTGCCAAGGAGAGGAGATATGTCACCTTTCTAAGAGTAGCTCGAGATAAAAAAAAATCTTTACATGAACGGTGTTTCATGCAGGTAAAATCTATATAAATACCAGAGTACTGAAGCAGAATAAAGGGCAGTTAGAAGGTGTGAGTGAAAGCACGGCGCTAAATCACCTTCATAAATCATACTGTTTACCATTGATGACATATCGCATTCATCAGTCTGAATCCATCAGTTCATGTAAAATATGTCTGGGCCTGATGATGAATCTGCTGATGTCTGAGGGAACAATAACCTTGTGTTACTCAGTCTGAGTTAGTGCGGGGAGTTTTTGGACAGAGCTGTATACACAGATGGTTCCAGCTGATGTAAAGTAAGTTACTCCTTCCCAAACTACCATCTTAATTTAGACAAATGCATAGTTAACAAATGTTCATATAGCTTATATAGAGCAGATGCACAATACATCGATTCTGGAGATTTGTTTTCTTTTTTAGGACTTTGGGGATTGAGTGCAACCAGCTGAAATTTTTATCAGAGATAGACTCTGTGGTGAAACAGATTTTCTTCAGCTATCGTGGAGTTTATGCTATAAAATTCACTTTACTCTGCAGGATATCAGCTACTGAGTTATATTTGTGTTGCAAAGCTGGTGAAGAATATGTTGGATTTTTTTCTCTCTGCATGTCTTGTCAAGAACTCAGGACATCAGCTATGGCTGTTGGTGACATCAGCAGATGGATGAGTAGCAACACACAATGACAACACTTCTGTACCTTCTGTAAAGGCAAATGGTCCTACTGGATACTCAAATAGCTGACAGAAGATCATGAGTCAAACTCAGAGTTGAGTCAGCGTTGTAGCAAATGAATGGTCTTTCTCACTTTTTTGATATATTTGCATTTCCATATGGCTGACCAACAGCTTGGAAAGACAGCTGATTTTACACTTTGTCATTGTTTACTTTTAGTGTTGGCCTGAGCCAAAGCCTTGAGACTGCCAGTTATCTCTATTGGACAGACACAAGCATTGGTGATTCACATAGAGAGGGGTTTTCTAGTCCCATATTAAACTTGCAGGATATCACAGCCTCCATGCATGAACATGCACCTTCAGCGATTAAGTGCAAACCACTTATAGAGAAAATATTATAATATGTAATAGTTTTAAAATAAACATGCTCAAGTATTTGGCTTTATGCAGTAAGGTCATCATCCTTACACAGTGCCACGAAAAGATATTTCTGCACTTAAATGTTTCAGATCATCAAATAAATTTTAATATTAGATAAAGACAGCCAGGGCAAATCCAAATACCTTCCCAGCCAACCAAAATTACTCCAAGAATACATCAACAGCTCATCCAGGGGGTCAAAAATAACTGAGAACAACATCTAAACAACTGTGGGCCTCATTGTCTCATTGGTCATGACTCAAGAATAAGAAAGAGACTGGACATAAACGCCATCCATGGGAGAGTACCAAAGAGAAAACCACTGCTGAGCAAAAAATAGACAAAGGCTCACCTTCGATGATGATTTCCAAACCTTCTGGGAAAGTATAAATTGTTTTTACAGCATTTCGTAAAAAGAACATCATAGTAACAGTTACTTTGCTGCTTCAGGACCTGGACAACGTTTTGTAATTCTGTTCTCTACCACAAAATCCTGAAGCCATCAGTTTGTGCCGTGAAGATCAAGCACACTTGGTTTATGCAGCAGAACCAAGTGTACCCCCCCCCCCCCCCCCCAAAAGAAAAAAAAAGAAACAAATCGGAGGTGTTGGAGTGACCCAGTCAAGTCCGATGCTTTGGCATGACCTTAAACAGGCAATAAGGCTTGAAAACCCTCTGATGTGGCTGAATGAAAACAATTCTATAAAGACAAGTGAGAAAATTCCTCAACTGAGACATGAAAGACTCAGCGCCATTAACACAAACGCTTTATTGCAGTTCTTGGTGCCAAGCATGGCACAACCAGTTATTAGTTTTAGGGGGCAATTACGTTTTGACATAGGTCCAGGTAGGTTTGAAGAAGTTTTTGCCCTAACCAAATAAAATCCACATTTAAAAACTACATTTTGTATTTACTCAGAGTATCTTTGTCTAATATTAAAATTTGTTTGGTGATCTAAAACCTTTGTGTGACAAATACAGAAAAAAAACCAAGAAATCAGGCAAATACTTTTTCACAGCACTGTACAGCACTGCTTAATTTGCTACTATTTTTTCAGCCGTCTGGTTTCTGAACACATTGTGTTTTGCTGCCTCGTGCAAAAGATGTAAAAGAAAGTAAAAGAGCGAGAGAAGGAAAATGAAATCATGCAAAGTGATGCTCCAAGTTCCCCAGCTAATAACTGTGCTGCATGTGGTTTCTCCGGGGAGTCTTTCTAACCTTTACTCCTCCCTAAATAATAGCTACAACACCAGCTAAATTCAACTCTGTAATCTAAATATAATTGGAGGGGGAGCACCACTTCCTTAGCAGGGAATATGAGTCTCTATAGCTGGTATCTTCAAATTAAACCCTCTCTGCTGCGTATCTGATCAGTATCGCCTCAGATGCAGCGTATGCTCACAGGGCTCTGATAGTATCTGTGTGATCTTGTCACTTTACTCTGCTGTGGATAGACATAGCCAATTAACTTTCAGTAATATGCATTTTGAACATTTATGAATATGATATAGCTGGAATAGTTTTGCAGATGATATCAATGCACTACTACTATAAACACCAAATTTAAATGTCTATTTTTCTCACAAAATGGAGAGTGGTGCAGCATTTTACCTCATAATACAAGCTTCCTAATAACACTTTGTGTGTCTGTGTGTTGTTTTGTTTGGGGCTTTACTTGACAATTTAAAGCAGCGGTCCCCAACCCCCAGGCCATCAACCGGTACCAGTCCATGTTTGGTACCGGGCCACGAGAGTTGAGGCTTGGGTGTGAAATTTATGGTTTTCAGGGTTTTTAGCGTTATTTTTTATCGTTTTTGTCTTTAACACGGTTTCACTGGGTCTTTTGCCATGTGTTATGAATAAATCTTCTGTTTTTAGGTACCGGTGCTGGTTTTATTTTGTTGTATTTATCCGCAACACCTTAAAGGCTGGTCCGTGAAAATATTGTCAGACATAAACCGGTCCGTGGCACAAAGAAGGGGTCGCTGATTTAAAGCATTTCAGCATCCTAAATAACACTACCACAGTTTAAAAATGCAAACATGCTAGTGTATATTGCTCCATTATTCATATGAAGTATTGAAATTGCTGTTCCTCTGAACTAATGTATTAACAACTGTAATATTTAAATAGACAGTTTTGTCATTAAGGAGAGCTGAGATGTTGTAATTCTTTAACAACACAGGTGCAAATAATCACATTTTAAAATGACTCTTCCTTCCTAAAAATCTGATAGGCCAATTGAGATAACGCCCCTTAGTTGGACGACCTAACTCAAAAAGTTATGTGACTGTTGTATAATAAGAACACAACTTCTCCCCCTCATGCAGCAAGAGCTGTTTACAACTTTGTGAGCACTCTGTTGGCAGACCATAATGTGAGGAAATGAGGTAATACTTGTGTTTCTCTACTAGGAATTGCCAGTTTGCGCTTCTCTCTTTGAAGTCAAACCAACTCCATACGTATTCAAAATGTGCTTCCGTGCTAAGAATATCTCCTTCATCGTAACGTTAGCCAAAGGTAAACTTGCTTGCAAAAAAGGAGGTTTGCTGAGCTGAGATTATTAAATATCAATAAACATATATATATAAAACTTGAATGATTGTAATAGCACAGTTGTTTGCACTAACTCCTTAAACATTTAAATATTCAGGTCTGAAATATCTCAGCCACGAGGGAATTAAGTCTAAGTATCATATGGTAAATTGCAACTGAGTCTCTTATTATTTTATCTTTTAACAACTGAAGGTCAGAGTAGTTTGACCGGCCCGCAGAGTAAACCAAAATATTCAAAACCAGAGAACACAGTGATTACTTGATTCAGTCCCACATATATCTACCCACATAAGCTCTGAATTCTCTCAACCAGTCTCCTCCTCGGTCTAGAATCAGCAGCTCTCATGCCTTTACTGTACACTGCTGTTAGCACTGACATTTGTTGGCCCTCAGTTCCTTTTTTCATTTTCTCTGGGGAGCTCACTGATGTATTACACAGAATGAGGTAAAAAAAAAGACCAGATAAGGAGAGAGGGGTAGTGAAGAGAGATGGGAGACAAACTATTAATTGCAAAGAAATAAAATATCCTCTTCTTACCTGGATTTCCATGAGCCAGCAAAACAGAGGACAGACATGTAAGAGAAAACATTTCCATTAAAAGGATACTCTAAAGAGAAAAATACATTGCAAACCATGTATGTGTTGAAATTGCAGTCCCATTGAATTGCTTCAGCTTTGTTTTATTTGTTTTCTCTGTTGAAAATTGCATTGGCAGCTGAACGTTGGCAACATCAATACTTATAGAGATCAAGCCCCGTGTTTCCAGTTTCTCTCTTTTCTCTGTTTGCTCTCTCTCACACTTTTCGTTTTCCTGTAATACTCTTTCATGAACAGATACTCGCACACTGCCAATGGTCTCACACCTCCCAAATATTCTTTAACAGATAACACTCTACAAAGGCTCTCCTCCAACAAAATATCTCCATGTCCCCTGGCACAAACCGCCGTGCACCAAAACAGCATAAAGTACTGATGTGAATAATTTATAATCAGCGACTGTAAAACTCCAGCACAGTGTATGTATTGTTACTTTCTATCATGACAGATTTTTGGGTTGTCCCATTAGCTGGCAGTGGACAAATTGTGATTTACATTGCCCAGCCATGCAGCAGTATTCTCAAGCCTGGACAGCGTGCTAATGGAGGCGCGCACACACACAGCTTTTATTAGCTGTGAAATCCAATGGCATCAAATATTAAACACTTCATTATGGAGCACTGCTTGTCTTGTTCCACAGAACAGCCACTTAAACCTACAGCCAGGAGAAAATAAAGAGAAAAGGAATATGCAATGACAGCAGTAATTATTGGAAATCTATTTTATAACATGTGTTTGTCATGGCAAATTGCAGTGTGTTCCTGTGCATGTGTGTTTTATGTATGTATATGTACATTTTGTATCTCCACTTTGCTTGTTTGATCAGATCAGCCTGCAAAAACCATAATGTTGTTAGTTAATAATTAATCTGGGGGTTTTTTTGAAAACACAATGGTTTTCCCAGTGGACAGGGGAGAGAGTGTGTTTAATTGAATGAAACGTCCCTATTATGTCTCACATCAGAAATTGCTCAAGTAGTTTACAGCAAATGTGCTGGACAGCGTGATGCTGCCGACAGTGAAAGAGCCAGAACTAGATGAGAGATGGGGTCTTCAAGAAAAGACAGAAGAAAAACACAAGCTTAAAAAAAGAAAGGAATGGACAAACAAATGCAAACCAAGACAGAAAATTGGAGAAGAACCAGCAGGCGGTCATCAGAGCGCATGATTGACAGCTTCACCGATGACCTCGGAATGATTTATCCCGGGATATGCTTCCGTCTATCAGAGCATCAGAGGCCATTAACATCTGAGCGTGTGGTGTGTGGGGACAGAGTGGAGCCTTAGCTCATCTGTCATTACTTAAAAGATGACCCTAAGGATGGAAAGAGTTCCCGGTCTACCAAAGCTTTGCTGTCTTCAAGCATATAGACCTACCTCAGAGGACCGGTTACTGAGTTAAAGGTCTACTTTTTCCCTCTATTTTTCTTAAATAAAAGAAGATCAAACCTTTGTGCTGCAAAACCTTAATCAATTTTAATCTTGTCCACCTTGACCACTGTATCACAGAGCCTACGGAGTGGTATTTGACTTTAAAAAGCACAGGCGTTCACTTGGGCACCCAAGTGTGATTGATATTCATAGTGGTTTCTTTGTAGCAGTTCTTATTTGTCTGCTACAGCAGGGGTTAAAACCCACTTATGAAAAAAAGAAGTATAAAGAGTTTTAACTCCCTCGCACCAGGAAGGAGCTAGGATGCAATTACCATGGCTGTTTTATTCATTAATAGACTTTATTTTATTGAAAATTATTTTACTTCGGTAAGCGCTTTGGCCTTTAGGCCTAGCAAACCACAGTAAGCTGTGCCAAGATTGAGATCGCAACCCCAGCAGCTTTGGAGCATACTTTTCTACGTACAGCTCACTTTTCTATAAATGTACAAAAGAACAAAAGTGAAAAAAAGAGCACAGCGTGATAGATGTGTTGTTTATTCTGATTTCAGCTTTGAGAAGGGACCCAGAACAGTTATGCTCATACATTTTTATCACCCAAATTCAGTGCTAACCGACCATTAAAACAGTAATAGGATAACAGCAATTAAGCCCTGGGCTATGGAAGAGATGGAGCCACTAGAGATAAAAATGATCATAGGAGGAAAGAAGAGAAGTACAGATGGGAGGAAAAGGGAGACAAATAAACAGAGAGACAAAAACATTATAGTTAATAACAGAGACTATGGCATAATGTTGTCTTGTCCTAGAAGCCCGAGTGTTAACCGATCCCTCCAGCAAAGGTGGGAGATATAAGGGTGGTGGAAATGAAAGACAAGGATAAGCAGAAGGAGCAAGTGTTTAGGATTCAATTAGCCTTGCCTCTCCTCGTTAGACCGGGCCAGGGCTGACAGCTCGAGCGGATGACAGGGAGGCCGACAGGCACATGCATCCTCTGCTGTGGCAGGTGACATCTCAGCCACTTGCACAATTGTCAGGTGGGAAACTGTAGACAATATCTACAGAGGCTTTCTGTATCACTGATTGAATTACTCGCCGCCAATGTGTATGCATCTCTTTGCACCTGAATGCATGTGCTGACAGACTTGAAACAAATCATATCAACTAGCATAGTCACATAAAAGTTATCTCACTTCTCAGCATGTCACAGAATTTGTGTACACTTCAAGTCGTGGCCTTGAATGAAAGGATCAAACCGAAATGTCAGTTCACAGAAGTTGTTTTTCCTCCACCCGCAACAGATTCTGAAAGCTACTTTTCTGCTCTAAAGAGGCAAAACTTTCATCACCTGAACTTGGCTAGGGGATGTGGACATAAGGAAAAGGATGTTCATTATTGATGACAGAAGTAGTCCAAAAGGAGCTGCCAAAATGTGACTTTTTTCAGTTAATGGTAAAGTGAAAGAGGGACAATAAGAACTGACCTGCAAAGGCAGTGGATTATGATGGTGTACCTCAATGAATAATTTGGACAGAGCCAATAATGAAGTCATAAACAGGATCCATCCTCTGCCCTCAGATCAGTTAGGAGCAGGCAGAGATGGGAACCATTGATTTTCTCTATGGCCCTGGATGTTCTGTGGATCTTGTCTGCAGACTGCCAACTATGTGCATCAATACAGACGTGCCTTGCTTAGCCAATGGCAGCCTTCAAAAGGAAGAAGGGGGAGGGAGGGAAAGAAGGAAGGAAGGAAGCAGGGAGCCTGTTTGTGTCCAGGGGTCATCTCAGAAGACGTTATTTGCCCCGATTTAGAGTCGATGGGAATCTGTGTCTCCCGGCTGGGAATGACAACTGTGTGTCTACATAACATGCACTGTATTTGAGAAATGTGAGAGAAACAGACTGACAGCGCGGGAGACGCTAACCATTACTCTCATATAACAAAACTAAAGCACAGGTGTGGTAATTTAAAGGTACCCCATGTAACGACAGCTGGCAGAGATAGTATTAATTTAAGGCTTGCTATTAAGTAGTTGATTATCTATATGAAAAGTAGCTTCGAATGACTTAAGATCTCACCCCGTGACAAAAATGATCTAATTACAAATGTTTCATCTGACAAAAGATGCTAATCAGTTATCACCATGTGCTCAGTTATTACCATAAGAAAAGGAAATAAAATGAATATCTAGAATTCTGTGCTTGGAAAAACTAGATATTTTGATTGCAACTGGGTTTGCATATCCCAGATTTCCTAGTGTTTTTCCATTAATTAGGCTTGCCTTTCCAGGCTAGAGGTGGTTGTTGACGTGCATGTATGTTTGTAGATCTCAGATTTCAGCTTCAGTATCTCCAGCTGTGTCAATGAGAGACTGGACATCTTCCATTAGATCTCTAATAAAGATCAACAAGGTAAGAACACGCTGCCTAATCAACTCTGTCACTGCACACATCAGCACCAATGTTTATGTTTTCAATTAGGCTTCTCACTCACCCGTCGCTTTGTGTGTCTATGTGTGTGTGCCGACCAATCACTTGTTCAGGTTGCTGTGCACAACACTCAGCAGGTAATCATGGGACTGTCGGTGACATGCTATCTCTGATGGGCATTCCCCATTAATATTTATAATGCTGTGAATCAGCCCCACACTGAGCACTGTGACAGCAATCACCCCAGTTTTTTAATATCCCCATCCAGATCAATTCTGATTAGCATTTCAAGCGTTGGTGGAGCCACACAGTCTGCTGAACTTGTCCTTGTTCTCAAAGATGAATACAGAAAGAGAGAGGGACGCAGAAGAGCAAAACGCAGCTGACACCAAGTTAAACCAGAACTGAAATGTTTCCCATTGAAAAACCAAAGTGAAAAGAAACTGATGTCTTGTTTTTAAATGAAAAAATGCAGGTAACTGTGATGGGATTTGAAATATGAACAAAGACCTCCAGCACACAATAAAAAATATTCAGCCAGTGAAGCAGTCAGGTGGAGAGTCACATGTCAGCAGGATACGGAGATGTAAATTCATGCCTAAATCACCTGGGTAAGAATTTACGTGTTTTTATTGTTGATATGGGAAGTGACATTTTCTGGCATTAAAAGTAGGCTTTGAGGTCCCCTGTAAACTTAGTCTCTTCTCCACCGCCATGGTGCTGCCATTTTATAAACCTCTATGTGGAGTGAGCTGTCCCTTTTGTCTTCTCTAGAAGACAAACCAATCTGCTTATCTCCAAATCCAGAGGGAGCGAAGGCGTTTGTTTCTGCAGATAGAAATAATACGCAAGAGAGGATAGTAACCTTCTGAACAACTGAATGGGTGGAAGGAGGCGGATTGTGTGTCAATGTGTGTCTCTGCATCTGTGTTATTGAGCTTGTTTATGTGTAAGAGAAAGCCTTTGCTAGCCTTGAGGCACCCCCAGAGATGTTTATTTGTAGTGACAGCAAGGTTTGTTCTCTCTATGTTCCTATTTATCACACTGAGCTGATTGCATGGCTACGGCCAGATCCCACAGAGAGGACACAATCACCGCCACGACAGATATGCATGAGTAAGCAATATGGCTCTATGAATTCGCAGACATAATCTATCGGCTTACATCAGCATCCCTCACAAAGAAAAATGAATATAAGCTAAGAGGGGCACCAGGCTATGTGCTGAATATGGAATGTTCCCTTATAAGAGATGCACTGAAAGGGTTGACGTAAATCTAAAAAGATTCACTGAGCCAGATTTGTGGAAAAGTCATCTGAAAAACAAACAAATGATAGACACTAGCTGGTATTCTAAATGATAGGAAGGGAGAAGAACAGGCAGGAGGGAGTGGGTAGCAGAGATTCCTTTGGGGAACAAAATGCTCTTTGTGGCTTTAGTGAAAATAATGACTCACCAAATGGAGCACTTTAAGGAAATTCACACTCAACTCTCCTGGCTCTATTCCTTTTCTATTCTCTCTCTTCTCTGCTTCCCTCTCGCTCTTTGCCTCACTGTTACATTGTCTTCTCGCCTCCCGTGAGGAATATCACAAGGCTCCCAAAAAGCACAAAGACACTCTCATCGCTTCCACTCTTGCCTCTGCTAGCACACGTACTCGTGTGCACCTACATACACATGCACACGTAGTATGGGTAGGTGGTATACACCTGCAAATTCCCAGTGTGAGTCTTGACCTTTTCACATGAGTCATGTTTCCCATAAATATCTTCTTTTGTGTGCTTGCTTTCAATGTGTCTCTATGTGTGCTTGTCTGTCTCTATATCATATGTGTGTGTCTGTGTGTCTGTGTCTCTATCTCTGTGTTTCACTGCAGAGTTGACCTTTCCATCCCTGGTTTGTCCCAGATTAGAACTGACACTGCCCTCTGCTACAGACCAAACTGATACGCATACTGACACCAACACACAAACACACACACACACACACACAGACAAAGGACACGCGCGCAGATTAGAAACATGCATGCAGACAGATTCAAACTAATGTCGGATGAATACCTTGCATCACCAAAAAGTTTCTCTGGAAAGGACCACATTTAAAGCTTGAGTCGTTAATACATCCTAAAAGGACTTTATAAGACACTGGATAATTTCCTTGACCCAAAGAGAAGCGTGTAGTGGTTTAGCTTTGCCAAACATTACTAAAAGCCTCACTGACGGCTGATGTAATGTTGTGCAGTAAGCCAGTATACGTGTGCTCAAAATAGCAAAGATAGCAAGCTACATACCATATCTATCACATTCATGACCTAGCTGTAGCATATTGCCATGCTAATTAGCGCTAAACACAAAGTGCAGTTCTTCTTTCAACTGCTCCCCAGTCCTCCCCTAGCACACCAACCTTCTCTGTGTCCTCCTTCACTACCGTCGATGAGCTGTATGCATCGTCCGTGTGATTGAATGGCAATAAAAAAAAGAATTTTAAAAAACAAAGTTTGGCAAAGAGCTACTACATGGGTTGTGACACAAGGATCACTTGCAATGCACTGCAATTACAACCATGCTAAATCCCATAGCCCCGAAAGTTGAAACAGAGTTATCTGAGTGAACTGGACTCTCTCACCCATAAGGATGAGGATCTATGTGGCGTTGTAGGTGGACTTGTTTCTGTCTCAGTGGGAGAGGGACCAGAGAATAAGGCTCTGACAGAGCTGAGCAACACTCTATTTCACTGATCGCTGAACAGCGTCTCAGCCTCTGCCACAGGGGGATAAGCTCACTTACCTGGCCTGTATGTGTGTTTCTGTGTGAGTGGGTATGATCATGTACATGTCTGTCTCTATGCATCCTTGGTTGACCCAGTGATGTTTTTTGAAATTATGCGCATATGTACATGAAATACATTTACTTTCAACACGCCAAATAAACAAGTTTCTCCCTACAGCCACAGCTACAGGGTCACTAGCTTGGACAATGGATTTTGAGCCTGGTCATTTAACCTGAGCATTGACCCTCATCATTCATTGCTCCAGTGACAGCAAGGGGAACATAGAAGTCAAAACCTTTGGATTTAAAAAAAAAAGAAAAAAAGAAAGAAAATCAGGTCACAGTCTGACCCATGTGGCAGTCTGACGGATGTGTGTCTATGCCTTTACTAAAAATATGCACAAATACACAAAGAAGATGCAATGCTAACAAAATTCCACTTGCACAAACACACCTGTGTCCATTTCATTTCAGACACATGAGCTGGCCATTTTAATGCTGACCTTGGCTACATGATTCAAAAACGTCTAGGCTTATTTTTTCTCCATGCTCTGTTCATATAAAGTTTCATACAAGGACAAAATACTAAAGCAGTTTAATACCCACTATATATATGCCCCACTATGAAAATATAGACAATATTTTTGATACCATGTAATGAGTACAAAGTATCTGACAGAGACCCAGTAGTAAATAAGGATACTAATAAATAAGGATTTTGAGCTTGATAGTTAAGTGGGGGATTTTCACATTTTACCCAGTGTGAAAAGTTTATATGTTATCATATGTGTGAGATGTAACACAAACATCAGACATCAAAAAGTCCTTAACCTGTCTAAAGCCTGTGTAATGCCCAGTAATGTGACGGCACAGTAACAGTCAAGACAACTCAAGTGAACAAGTCAGTGTCATATGTCTTGCCTCCTGCACAATTTGTGCAGATAACACTCTTGCCCAAAGCAAACTGTGTATTTACCTTAGTGAGAATCCATCTGACATGGATTGTTTCCTCCTGTGTGCTATATGTGAGAAAAGGCAACCTCAGACATCGGGATATTGTCTGGATGTTAAAACACCTCATATTGGCTAAAAAAAAAGCCTTGGACAACAAATAGCCCAGATTAAGGAGCTTAGATCCCAGCATTCACTGGATGAAAGGCTAGGAAATGCCATGAGAGGTTAAAAGTATAAAGACCACATTCATATTTACATTGACACCCATGGTTAAATTATGTGGATGTCTTTTATAAGAAAAAAAAAATGGACACGTGGAAACAACCTTTGCAGGACCATGATCGCCAGTCTGCTTGGACGATTGGATACTGGGATCGCATAAGCCTTCACAAAAACACACAGACTAAAACAAACAGGGAAGCAATGGGAAATAAATATACAAATATCTGCACATAAATAAAACTGCAGATGGCTATATCATAAAGGGACACCCTGTAGAGAGAGAAAGAGCTACCCTATAGCAGAAGAAGAATGAGCAGGGAATATTTAATATGTATGAAAATGAATCAAACACAAAGGATCACCATAGTGATGAGAGAGGAAAGGATAGAAGAGGGAGAGATCTGGGGCAATGAGGTGCGAGTGTCACAGTTAACAAGAGCCAACAATATACATACACACACACATATATATATATATATGTACTACACAAGTATATATAGTAAAGATTAACACTAGACAAATCTAAAAGCAGCTGCATCCAGTGGCTTGTGCAAAACACACAGAAAACAGGAGGAGTAGAAGAAATAAACAGGTCATGAAGATGTTAAAAGTTGATACTACATGAATCCTGAAGGCCAGATGATTAACTGAGATCAGCCGGGACTTTTATTGGTTCTCATTCATTATGTCTATTTCTTATTTTAGAATCATGATATCACTACAACCTAAATCCCCCTGACAATATACTGAGTTCAGCTAATGACTGTTTAGTATCACTGTGTCAGGACACCATGAAGACAAAAAGCAGAGATTAAAAAGAAGGAAGAAAATGGTGTGGCTGATGAGGAGCTCTTATAAACATGCTGATTCATTCATCTGCTAGAGCTGGGAAGCACTTCCTCTGGGAAAGAGAGGTCAAACACATTAGCTCCCTGCATTGAGCGAGTGCAGTACTTTTACAGAACTGCTAGAGGTAGGCTGTCAGGAGAGCATCACCTTTGTCAGTGTCTCTCAGGATAAAGCGACAGACCTCCAGGGAGCATATTTGCAGAAAAATGCAAATTGAGCACTGTGTTTATTTCGCCTTTATTAAAAAAAAACTGCAAAGTCATAAATTCTATGAATGCATTCATATCCCCCCATGAACTATCACAGATCACATTGTTTAATAAGAGAACAAAGTAGAAATAATATCTAATCTATTTCCACAGGGTATAACTGCGCGTACGTGTGTGTGCATTCATGTGCGTGTGTGTGCGCGTGTTGGCTTTTTTTTCACATTAGCACTGGGTAATCACATGTTTGCTTTGCACAAAGATGTTTAGAGTTAATAAACTTTTCATATTACTTTTATGTTTAATGCAGTTGCAAGAATCCCCACAGCCTCTATTAAGACCCTATGATTCCTGGAGAATTTAATAATCAGACCTTAACTTTTTATTAACACATCAATAACAATACAAAACAACAGCATAGATTAACACAACATTACACTGCTGACACCAGTGATTTTGTGGTCTTGTATAATAAATGAAAAACACTATTTTTTTTTTTTATGTGCATTCTCAATGGGATTCACACAGTCAATGGAATGTTCCCTGAGCAAGCAGCACAGTGTAATTAAGTCTGGACACTTGGACAGACAAACAGACACAAGGTTAAAAGATTGTTTTTACAATATTTTTCCAGATGTTTGCATTTTGTTTGTTTGTTTTAAAATACCAACATGTCAAAGCATTACTGAATGACAGGCAAGTTAATTATTTTTACAATTCTTCTTTGTTCATATCGAATTTAGTCGTCAGTAAAAAAAAGGCCAACAACCAGCCAGACACTCCAATGAGAAGGAATAATGAGTGAAATGCACAGCAGACTGCCATGCCTCAGCATCAAGGCCTCAAGCAGAGCTAGGAAATGTGTCATTGGTTAAACAATTCCTTTGCCACATCCAAACGAGACAAGATCCCCTGTGCAAATATAGATCTCATTTATTACACCTCATTCAAATGCATCATTGCACCCAATGGGCAACTGTAGTTGTTTGGTGCTGGAACTACTATATAAATTTAAAGGCTAGATTGGATATTGCTTTTACAATGTTTCTCTGGAGTGGTGTTGAGGCCATTCCTGATGCAGAGGATTGATTGGAATGGCACATCTGTTTGTTCTTCTTTGCTTAATATTTACATGTTAGTGTGTTTATTTTTATTATATGCAAGTTTGTGCTATGCATTTATGCGTGTAAGGGTGGATAAGAGTTGAGGTGCACACCACTGAAAGAATTCAGAATAATGAACATTTTCATCACTGCATCTGTGAGCACATTAAAAAAAACCACAAGCTCGCGCGAGGTCAGTAATGTGAACTTCATGTCACTTCCCATTTCCTGTTTAACAGGTCTGTGGGCAATGTTATCACAAGACGTCTTGAGCTCAAATGGACTTGCATAATCAGCTGACCAAAATGATTTTGGAAATTGCCTTTTATTATTAGAAACACTCCATTACATTCTAATATAAATACATTAACTGCACACTGCATGAAAGGTGTTAAAGCTACACCATCGTCACCTCCCAAACGCTCCCTCCACGAGCCAGAGCCTGAAAGAAATAGCATGCGTGCAAAATTTATTAGACGTGCTGACACCCCATGCTTTGGCTGGGTTGGTGGCTAAATGAAAAGGTATGAAATTAAACAATTTAATTCTCCTCTTTGACTGGCTGGCAACCTCAGTGCCTGTCACTGTTGCTTAATGTAACACTGGAGAGGATAGGACGAGATCTGTGGTGGAAAAGCCAAGCTTGAGCATCAACTGTCAAGCCTGGACATGACGCTCAGCAGGCCTGAGGGATACCAGCAGAGCAAAGATGGTTGAAGAGGAGAACCAGACAAGGAAGGAAGGGGCAAAAGCAGGGAAGGAAGATTGAATCATGAAAGAGGAGAATGAAGACGGAAAAAGAGACACAAGATGACAAAAAGAGAGAATATGAGTAACGGTAACAGTAATGGTGGGGATGCTAGCAGTGTGATGGCAGCGGGGTGGGGTGAGGGTTATTCAGAGTGTTAAAGCAGTTGAAATTTATTGCAAATAACTGTTCCTGATGCTCTGCCGTTTCAATTTCACACAGCGCAATTCCACAGCTCTGGAGCAAATGTGTACCTGTCAGCATCGCTTAGGCTTCTGTTGCTCTCTGCCTCACACCTCTGCCCCACCCTCTGCCTTCTCCTCCTCCTTTCCCACCTTTGCTCCTTCGTCTCTGTCTCTCAATTGCGCTTTGCCTTCTTATCCACTTTTTCTATCCATATCCCTGCCATCTCTTACACCGCTGCAGACAAGTTAAGATGGATAGAGGTGGGAAATGGGCATTGAATAAGCAACGAAAGAGACAATAGACAATAAAAGAATGGAGGTAGTGGTCTAAAAGATGGGGGGAAGTAGAGGAAGCTATAGGACGTGTAGAAAAGTTAACTTATGAGAAAGTATTGTTGCAAACTTCATTGCTCAGAGAGAGAAAAGAAAGAAGACAAGAGAAAAGAAGAAGGGCTGCATCTTGATTGTACCAGGCAATATTTAAGCCAGTGTTCAGGCACAAATGAGATGTGCAGAACCAGAGGAAGCCTATTAAAGCGTTGGTAATAAAAGACTCACAGTTCATAGACTGACACCAAACTGTCCTTTATTCAAGGTTCTGATACAGAATGCTCACCCCAGTCCTCTTCCTACACCCTCACCTCAGTGGGCAAAGCAGGTTAGAGCGATGGAGAGATAAAGGGAAGCAAGTAGGGTTAAAAAGAATATTATTCATTTGGGCTGTGTTGTGAATAATTTATCTCTAGGATGAGGAGCAGCTCTGGATCCATAATGAGGCAGATGCCACTGTGAAAGACTTTCATCTTCCACAGTCTAAAGACCCCTTATCTTGGCATTATAATTGCCAAATAAAATCTTCTGTGTAACGTAACTGTCTCTTTATGTAATTCTATCACGATATGCATATTCACACAAACTGACTGACACTCTAGAACTCAGCTAAGTTGCAGCTATCAAAACTGATGCTCTCCCCCTGCACGGTTCCTGCCATTGCTACATGCTACAAACCACAGCTGGATTAGCACTGTATGCTTCAGCAGGATCATCACAAGCACCGGCAGCAGCATCTGAGTGGCAGGAAGAATCAGTCAGGGAATCAGCCTGAGAGACGAGTGCTGAGGCAGAGAGAGGAGCAGCAAAGACAAGGAGGCAGAGAACAGAGAAAGAGCAAAAAGAGACCGCTCCACTCAGTCTGCAGTGGATTGATAAGAGTTATTATTTCATTATCTCTCCCTGGGCCTCGTCCTGAGCTGGCATACACACGTACATGCACAAGCACACACATACTCATACATACATACATATGTGCTTATACACTTAAATGATAGAGAGAAGGAGAGAATGCAGATTAGGGAAATTTTAATGAAGGGCACAAGAGAGAAAAAAAAACACGGGCTATAGAGTACTTATCATAAGTTAGCAACAAAACTGCAAGGGAGACAGTTTTTCTTTTTTTTTTTTTTCTTTTTTTTTTTTTCCTTCCCTCCCCATCTCCAGCTGCCTCCCTCTTCCCGCTCCTCCACAACCACCCACACATGCAGGGCCTTGGAGTGGGGGTATGTCACCAGGGTGCAGAGGAGGCTACCCCCCCCCCCCGTCCCCTTCTGGCTGCCTCTGCCTCAATTTTATCCCACAACTTAGACATTCACATTATTCACACTCTCATTACACATACATATAGGATCTTGGGGGTGGGCACAATCACGGAGTCCAAATCACCATCAGGGTGTATACCTCACCCCTGACGTCGTTGCCCACCTCTCAATTTTAAATACACTTAGTCATTGAGGGCTAGCAGGAGGGACTATGTGCTTACCTGCTGCTCCTTGGCAGGTAGCTCCATGCCCTCCTGGGTTTTAATTGCACCTTAGAACACACATGCATCAACACTACAATGAGCGGGTGGAGGGAGGTTTGGAGTCTTCTCCCACCCCCATTCTCTGCGGCCTGCTGGAGCGGGAGGGCTAGTAGGAGGAGTTGGCCCTCCGACTGCGGTCTGGGGTGTGGGGCCTCCCTGCTGCTGCGGAGTCGGGGTGGTCTGCCTCTCCCCACCGCAGGGAAAAGGGTAACACCACCTGGGTCTGGGTGCAATTCCCCCCTCCAGGGGCAAGGGTACCTAGACCCGGTTTGTAGAGTACGCTTGGGGAGTGTGATTGTGTGTACAGCGTCTCTTTATGTCTGTCTCCACGTTGGTTGAGTGTGGAGTGAGTGCATATGAGAGCATGAGGGTGGGAATGGATGTTTGTGTCTGTGTGTGCCTGTATGTCTGTGTCTATATGTCAGGTTGGGTATCAGACGCCACCTCTCTGGGGACCTCTCCCTCTCCCTAGCAGATCATTACATGGAGAAACCTTTGGAATGCAAGCATGCTGATCCACACAGGTATGCACACATGGGTATTCACAGACGCGGACTAAAGCTTTCTTGGCTGCTGCCTCAAAGCACACTGTGCGCTGTCTATCTTGCGTGCTGCACAATATCGTTTATTATTTAGTAAATATTGATATCTATGACTAGCTAGTTTATTGTGATGGTGCCTTGTTTTCTCTATTATTATGTTACTCTTTGTTGTTTGCTGTCTCCTCTGTTTGTTTTTTTTGTTTGTTTGTTTTTTTTTTCTCCATACAGGTGACCCAGGAGTTCTTTTTTTTTTTCTCTCTCTCTCTTCCCCCCCCTTCTCACCGTCTCTTCTCCCCTTTGGTTTTCTTTCTTTCTCTCCCCCTCTTTCTCTCATTCATTCCCCCTGTCCTATTTATTTAAAAAAAAAAAAAAAAAAAAAAAAAAAAAAAAAGGGAGACAGTTTTTCTACCTTTTTGCCAGTAGTCTGTTTAACTGAACATGTTTCATTAGTCACACATGGGCTGACAGGGATCGGAGCATGACATGTGTCTACAGTTCTTACAGGGAGGTGACTACATCCACCTTCATATCTGCTTAAAGCTGGACCAAAGATTAACTTGGATATACGTGATATGGATGTGATGGGCAAAAAATTAAGCATGTTTATATTTTAATTTATTATATTTATTTATTTTATACACACACACACATATATATATATTAGGGGTGCAACGATACACAAAATTCATGGTTCGGTTCAATACTTTGGTGTCACGGTTCGATATTTTTTTGATACAAAAAATGTTCATGCCTTTTTAATTAGTCATTTATTAAAATTATAAATATATATTTTAACTCAAAGGTAGTTTTTAAATTTAATGTTGCTGAAACAACAAAATAATAATAAAAAATAATACATCTATCTGAACGAGAAATCACTCATCTTTGGAAAAGAGAGATTATTACAGAGAAATGTCTCTTTCCAAAATAAAAGCTATACTATACGCTTCTTCTGGGGTATACTCTCAGCAGCATATTAAACATATCAGGTCCCCATAAGGAGAATCATGTGCTAACGGCTGTCTAAATGACGCGGGTAAAGTTTGTAGCATGCGTGCTTGTTCTTTTTGTCTGCTTCCACTTGTCTTTGCACTAGGATGATGTAGACGTAAATGTGCAGTCATATTCGTTGTGTTCCCACTAGTGCTGTCAGCGTTAATCTAGTTAAAATGACATTAATGCCATAACGCGGCAAATCTCCGTTAACGAGTTACCGCCGATCGCCCCGTGTGTGAGGCTGGACGGCGTCAACACGTTAACAAGCAACGTACTAGTTCCCACCAACTGAGCATTGCGTGGCACATCCGACATACTGTTTTACTTTTGTCCATGAAGCGCTTACCATCAGGGTCATGCTTCACATGAAAACCAAGACAGTTCCAAACGCCAGATCTGAATGAGGGTGGGGGAGGGGTTCAATTTCGGGTAGCGTTGAGGTAGTTGCCATGTTGCAACGAGCTTAGCTTCTGTCTTGCTTCTGTCTGCACTCGACAGTGCATCCTAGGCGGAGTAGTCGAACGCAGATCCACTGAGCGCTCAACACAGACAGCATCGTCAGAAGAAAAGTTGATAAAATAAATAAAAAATGTTGTATTGTTCGATACATATGCGTACTGAACCGAAAGCACTGCATCTAACGGTTCAATATCAATACGAGTATTGTTGCACCCCTAATATATATATATATATATATATTTTAGTAGTTCCTTAAAAAATACACTAATTTTCATTTCTGTCAACCACTTTGAGAACATCTGGTCCGCTTTTCAGGCACCTATTAAAATTGTAGTTGGTTATTTGATGCTGGTCCCATGTTCTTTTTGAGACGTTAGTTGCCATTAGAGATTTGTTTGTGCTGCGGTCTGACATGGGCCAAGATTGAGGGTTATGGTTCCTTCGGCTACAAGTTACAGTGTATAAAATCTCACCAATAGATGTCAGCAATTTACAGACTGCAGTTAACTGAATTCAGTTTTCTTGCCCCTTCTAATTAAAGTCCATAATCACACCTACAGTGGCTGCTGCAGGACAAACAAGTCTGGTTGCTTTTCATGTGTAGTTGGTGTAAGCCATCAGCCTGCTGTTTACATCAGCTGGTGTCCGCATCTACTTACTCTCGAGCAGACTGTGAACCCCAGGGAATAGATTCCGACAGAAGTCCATGAGTTAGTAAAAGTCACTAACCCTCTTGCTTAAGCGCAGCTGTTTTTGCATCTGTTAGCTGCTGTTAGCTGCTGTTAGCTGGTATTTGGCAGCATTAGTGAAACTATCTTTGAAGTGGACCTAACACTGTTGGGCTCAGAAACTTAGTGAATACATTCTTATACTATGTGACTATTTATCAAAGGGAAAATGCAATTTTTAGGATACTCAAGTCAAACAATAGTTGGCATGACATTCACTTATAACCAGCTGCTGCTGTTTAGCTGAAAGCAGGGTAGCATATCTGATCTGCTGACTGTAATAGTCCTTTACCATTAGTACCTACTCGGTTCGGGTCAGCACAGTTATTAGGTGGTACTACCTTGTACCAGGTACTTTTGTTGTACCTCCTTTGCCGGGGTTCCAAACAATCCAAGGTGATTTGAAAATCTGACGCTGTCAGAAGGCATGCCACCAATTGATTAGTCAGTGGTGTCACTCAATGAGTCATGGATGAGAAGCATCTCCTTCATGAAAATCATTTATAAAACCCAGCAATGAGATAAATAACTATACAAAAAAACAACACTGTGGTGCCAGGGCCAGACAAAAAGCCATTCGCTGAGCAGCAGGTATACCATCGCCTCGATGTTCACCTTTGTTGTGGAGTTCGTGTTGCATAGATACAGGACGCTCGGCCACCTTGCTATAATGACCCCATGCACATTAGGTGGTACTCAATTGTAATGGAAAGCAAGTTTTGGATCGATAGGTTGCACGGAGTTGCATAGAGCCAATCCGAGTAAGTACTAATGGTAAAAGGGCTCAAATAACTCTGTCAATATCAGGGATAAATAAACATGTTTATGCACGATTTAGTGTGTTAGACCCATACTTCAGTTAAGGAGATGATGCTTGCTGTGAAAAGGACAATATTTGTCCAGATGTCTGTCGCATTGTTGAAGGCGAACTTTCTCTTTAAAATTTGCCTCCACAGTACAAGAACACCAACCGGTTCTTGTCCCCTTTGTCTTTGACACACTATATATGTGGTCGGCTTCAAGCCACATACATAAAGCATCAACAGGCAGAATGGTGACACCATCTCGTCCACTGTATTTAAGATTGCAGGTCAACATGACAGCTGCTTTGCATTTTTAATGGATTAATAAGACAAAATTAAAACATAATTACACACTAATCAGTGTTTATTTATGAGTACAATATCAATTTTTTTCCATTAAACAACCTTAGAAATAAAATGACTGTGCCTATAAAGCTAAAAACATTCCCGGCTAACAACAGTCAAACCTGGAGCAAACAACATATACAGTACAACTCCACTGTTACAAATATGCAACAATGTGATAGTTTTCAGTAAATTCATAATATATATGACTACTGAAAAGAGTTCACTGATAAATATTTAGATTATGCATTGATTAAGAAGTGTTTCTAAGAGATAAGATAAGATAAGATAAGATAAGATAAGATAAGATAAGATAAGATAAGACTTTATTGATCCCACAACGGGGAAATTTTTGCATCACCTCAGCTCAGGTACAGATATATGAAGGAAATACAAAAATACAAATAAGTACAATCAGTGAAAAAAAGTAAGATAATACACTATATACAATGGTAGCATACTACTTCTAGTTGGAACCTTCGACTATGGACCTGGTCAACATTACTTTTTTTTGCCAATGACAACAGATACTGGATATGTCTGACATACTTAAGTAAATAAGATTTCCCATTTTCATCTGTTTGCCTTTTATCATTTGTTAGGAAAGCACTATGCCACTTGTAATTGATGTTGAGCAAAGACAGTTTGGACCTGTTTTTTTTTCCCAATGCTGTGTGTGTGCTGACACAAAATGGCACAGGATGGTACAAATTCATGGTGCTCAACCTTGTCGATGTTCTAAAGAATCGGATGAGCATGCTCAAGTGCAAGTGTCATAATTGGCCTTCCGGGGTGCAACCTAAAAATAGCAAAGAGCTGTTCTAAGATGCATAAGAAGTGGGAAGAAAAATCAGCCAAATTTAAAACAGTGTTTTTTGATCACAGCATGCATGCCATAATACTGCCTTGCTTGAAAGACAAGGCAGTAGTGTAGTCTTGCCATATACAAAGACTTACGTGGATTCAAAAGTGAGCAAGCACTTATGAAGACTGGCAAGTTTAAATAACAGGCAAAGAGCTCAGCTGAGAGTAGGCTCTGTGAGTGATACTGTAATAGCTTTGACATTTTTGCAACGCCATTTTTATGTAGCGCCACAAAGTGCCAGGTACAAAGGGGTGACGAGCTGAGAAGGGAGAGGTCGAAGCTGTTAATACACACCTTGAATGACAACTGCAGCATAATTATGAAAATGCTCAGAACATGGAGAGTAATTGTTAAAATTGGAAAAAGTTTTTTTTCTTTAAACTCAGCAATTGCTTTACAGTCCTTTCTGTCTAGAGTGACCCATCTGTCTCCCTCTGTCCCTAGGGCAGGTGGAGCTCAGGCGTGGTGTTTGAGAGGAACCATGTGGCCATGCTCAGCCCTTCATACTTCATTAGTGTCTCCTGTTTGTTCCCTACCTTTTTCCCACCATTACGTCCCATCCACCACTGTCCCAACCTCATTTGTCGCCACAGTCTCCTGAGGAATTGGCCCTCCCTCTGGGACGTCCAGCAAAGGAAAAAGCATTAGTGTGTACGAGGAAAGGCGCAAGCGTCTGTGTGCTTATCCCATGCCCCTTAGCATGACAGCAGTAATGCACATTGCTTACATTTATACATGAGTTTGGGGGTTTTCCCTCAATAATACAGTACACATCTTCAGTTTCTCTTGTGCAGTATACCTTAAGTCTGAAGATGCATGAGCCACTGAAGTGTTAAACTGCTCACTCCGGTTCAAGCAGTCCACCTAACAATTATGGCAAATACTAATACACATATAAAAAAAGATACATGAGCATATGCAAGCGCAAAAGGTTTTGTTCAATGCGGATGCTTACAACCTGACCTACCTCTCCCTGAGAAAAGCCATATCTGCACACACACACACGCACACAACCCTATATATAAACCTGAAGATAAATGAATAACTGGGTATGCATTGGAGACAAGCCTATGTGACCCTGCACCACTGCCTCTTTCAACTGAAGACCTTCAGCTTCTAATTCTTTCTCTCAGCAACCTCATCCCTCATGCCAGCGTCGCAGAAATCTCTTCACTCACCAGACGTGTGTAGATGTGCATCCTAGTTGGACAAGTAAGACTAAGAGATAAAGGACGAGCACCACAGCTGGTGAAGTACTATATGTTTATGGGGTCAGGAAATTGCATGAGGAATGGATATAAATGTCCAAGAAATAGTCTCTTTTCAGAATTTGCTTTATAAATTGCAGGTAGTCTTGACCTGCTGATATTTCTATTCCACACTTAATTCTCTGGTTAAAGAAGTTCTTTAAGGTAAATTTAAAAAGGAAATATATCTCCACTAGGGGCATTATGTATCTATGTGTATATGGAAATCACATTTACACCAGCAAATTGGGTAGAAATTCATCTGCTATCTCACACTGATTGGATCTAATGTAACAGTTTTCCTGACCCAACGGAGCTTGAAAGGCTGATAATTGAATGAATTTACCTACTGCTCTCTCTACACTGGAGACAAAGGAAAGTATTCTCACAAAGACAGATAATACAGCAGTTGAAGCTTTTGCAATGAATGCACATATCTCACAAGACTCAATTTGAGCATACTTTTTTCCCCGAAACAAAGCAAGTCAAAGCTAAAACCACATCTCACTGTAGTAAAATGACAACTTGCACTGTTTCTCATGTGATTCTAACCATGGGAAGGTGCTAAATATGGTAACATTAAAAAAAATTCCCACTAGTTTGTCCCCATCTCCCAAGAGGACGTGGTCATATTGAATTCTTTATCATATCCACACAGTGCAAAACATTTCCCATGCTCCCTCAAAGAAAGCTGAACACCCACAACGTAATTACAGTGTATGTGAATGGTGAAAGAAAATGTTCAGGGCTGCATTACACTTTCCAAAACTATGAAACAGTAAGAACTGATTCAGTGAATGAGATAGCTTTTAACAGCTAGTATATACAATGTGGAGCTCAAGCCAAAGCTTTGTCATTGCAATACAGTTCTGTGATTACTGTATAAAATAGAACCAAGGAGGCTTTGCCCATGAGAGACAAAAGCAGATATGGAGGGAAGATCAAGGATGAGAGCAATAATGGAGAGGAGAGAGAGCACTGAGGAGGAGGGACAAACACGAAGGCGAACAGATTGAAAGTGTCAGTGCCCCACTTTACAGCAGATGGGGATATCACAATGCACAGCTCTCCTCTTGTTCTCTATTTACTATTCTTCCACTTAGGCTTAGCGAGATGCAACTCTTTAGTGAGACTGTCATGGCGCTTGTATAAACACATTCATATTCTGCTGCCCAAACCACAAACAAGTGCATGCCAAGATATGAATTCTTCTTCAGCAGTATAGAGTTACTTGTGTCTATTAGAATAAATAACAACAATCACACAGCCACGAAATATTCTCTTCAAGCCGAAAGAAGTATAGCAATGTTACTGAGTTAATATGCACACACATATATACAACCTGTCGTCTTCATCCTCCAAGACTGCTGTGGGTTCAGGCATAGAGCAACCAGCTTGGTAATGAGGGAGAAAACTAATATTTGGAGTGCATTAATATTGTTGATCTGAGGTGGCACTGAGGCTAAGCATACCAGCCAACGCTTGTTTGTGAAATATGCTGTTATTTGTTCACTAGAAATGCAGCAGTGGCTAGGCAGAGAACATCACTCAGCCATATGCTGGGCAACTGAACCTTACAGATGTACTCATGCGCACTTAATGGCAATCCATCCTCGACTTTTCATTACTCCTACTGTCTGCACACAGACGCCTATAGTGTGCACATTACAAGCAAACAAAAGTAAAACTAGGCGCTCACAGAATAAGAAAATAAAATTGTACTCATTTATATTTTTGTTTTCCGGTGTTATGCCTATGCATTTGATAATAATCTCACAATAAAATTATATTAAAAATGTGGTGGTTTCCTTTTCTCATTCATAGTCGGAACATTAAATACATATATGAATCAATATTAGATACAGTTGACCACAACCTTTTACAGAGATTAGAACACATCATTGGTATTAAAGGGACTACGCTGCAGTTGTTTGAATCATATCTATGTGGTTGATTCCAGTTTGTTTATTCAAATCATGAATTTTCCTCATACACAACAGTCAGTCACGGAGATCCACAGGGTTCTATGCTGGGACCTATACTTTTTACATTACATATCCGGTCCTAAAAATCTTAGAAACATGGTGTCTAACCAGGTATTTACTTAAGATCACACTATCTTGGCCTCCAGTAACACTGTGAAAAATCTTTTTGACAAGAATATTTCCTTCAGTGAGCACATTCAACAAATATGTAGAACTGCCTTCCTTCAGTTGCACAATATCACTGTATTATAAACACCCTGTCGAACAGTGATGCTTTGTTGGCTGCCAGATAAATTCAGCATTTAATTTCAAAATCCTTCTTCTTGCTTACAAAATCTTGAACAATCAGGTCTGCTAGGAGGCTACCCATGATGCACTGAGCATTTGTTTTTCATTCATTCATATCATATCACTCCCTGTGTGCCTACACAACTATTGCATTTCATCATTAGTAATAATTTTTAGACTCTGACTTTCTCTCCTTTTGTACGTCTTTATTCCCATCTCACTCTGCTTTCTTCTTTTTGCCTCAACCTCAACTCATCATGGCAGATGGCTGCCCTTCCCTGAGCCCTTTTCCTGTTTCATGTTTCCTGTTAAAAGGGATATTTTCTTTCCCACTGTCACCAAGTACTTGTTCATAGTGGATAATGTGATTGTTGGGGTGCCTTTCTAATATTGTACGCTGTTTAGTTTACAATATAAAGCCCCTTGAGGTGACTGTTCTTTTGAATTTGTGACATAGAAATAAAACTGAATTAAATCAATATTTTTTTAAAGGCAAACATTCTGTGTATTTTCTACCTTTTTATATGATTGTTACTGATAATCCACAGCCTGAAGAGTTTTTCTTTTTTCTTTACTTTTTTCAGCTCAAGTTCTTAAGCATTTCCCAGTTGCTTTTGCAATGGCAACCCCTGTGTGAAGTATGGCTTCTCAGCAGGAGCTGTGGATAACATCAAAAGTGCTGCAGTGGTCAATTTTTAGATTTGGAGGTAGTTTTCTTCCATAACATGCCTTCTTTTAAGATTAATGTAAGACTAATGAGCAGAAAATGAATACTTTTTGTTTTTGTTTTACGGGGGTGGGGTAAGGGACATGGGAGTCAGGATGGAGTAACATTATTAAAATTATGCAAAATTTAATAAAGAAATGCTCAATTCGTACATTTAGACACATAATGTTAAAACAGTTTGTAATACACAAAAAATGCTAATGTTAACGTAAGTAGGCTAAACAGTTTCAACTATCTGTTTGGATTCGTTAAGCCTACAGTGATTCACCTCATCTTAGCTTCTTTGCAGCTTGAAGTTCCTGTGCTTATATGTTTACCCTGTGACAGACTGGCAACTTGTCCTGGGTGTACCCTACCTTTTGCTTTTTGACAGATGGAATAGACTCAATTTCTTGCTGAATGGATAAGCAGAAAAAATAGATACATAATATATATATATTTTTGACCAATATGCATTTCTTATATTTTACTGTGGCACTGTCAAAGAATTCCAATTTAATGCATTAACAGGTATCTCAATCTGTTTTGGCACATAACAAACCAAATATGTGTGGTAATAACTGGAATTTTGGAAGTTTTCCAGCTATGACAGGCAACACTGTAGTGGAGGCACAGTGTGGCACCTCTGGCCTGAAATTTCTAAAGACATTGGATGAGTACACAGGGTATGATTTTTATTTATACCCGATTTCCTCCAGTGTGTTATGGTGAAAACAAAGTGTATGTTGGTCAATTTTTAACTTCAGCTTTTAGTACAATGACATAACTTCTAATGAATCAACAACAATTTCTACTGATGCTTTCTCATCAAACTGGAGTCCAGCAGTGACCTGCTGATACTATTTTCTCCTTGTCTCAATCACTCGTGTGTCACTGAGGCAAGTGCCAGGCCACACAGTCACAGCACACACACATTTGTCTTGTGTCTGTGCCAAAGCAAAGGTGACAGAGATGACACCATAACAAGGATGACTCACCCACTTGAACGTCATATAAAAACATCAACCATTTGCATTCGTCAGCCCTAGGCTAATTTGTTTTGACTGAAGACATTTTTTTAATGTGGCAAATCTGTAATTGCCCTGTTGATGTTTTATTTTTATTTTTTTAAACAACTGCTGTGTTCTCCTTCTTTTTGTCCTCACTGTAGGACATCCAGTTCCTTGTGGACAGTGTGTGTCACTATTAATAACTGTTGAATATAGCTCTCTTACCTCACTGGACTGCCTGATTAAAAATTAAATGAAAACGCAAATGAATTAGCACCTCTCTGGTTAGCAAAATTCCTCCGAGTGCTAAAAAGGACAAATGTGTTTCAGTATCCGACCCCCTCTCCACTCCCCCACCAAGTCAAAGACAAATATAGTGGTAAAACAAATAATCACGACAGTGACTTTTGTGTCTCGTTTGGGCAGTGTTATAAGTTTTATTTTTACCTACTAATTTACTTGTGTTTTCATTTGCTGGTTGGTAAAATTCAGGCTTTAAACCTATTACAGTTGGGTAAAATAAAACCTTAAAACAAACACATTAAAAACATTTACTAACTTTTCTATTGAGGTGATGAGTTCTGCCCCATCTAAAGCTGATGACACTAGCCCACACTTTATAGGCATGTATTCAAAGGACCACAGAGGAAAACCACAGACCAGGTTCATAAATGTACTGAAGGAGGACATGTAGAAGGTTGGTCTGACAGAAGAGGACCCTAGGGATCGGGTATGATCTGCTGTGGCTCCTTAGCTAAAGCGAGAAACTGAAAGAGGAAGAAAAAGATTTACGAACCACTACAGGTCACAGGTTACTTTTGAATATATAGGTTCCAATAATGTGCTTGCATAAAGAACCTGTGCGGTTACTTTTGGCAGTGAGCCCAATGCCTCTGTCTCAACAGAGCCACTGTAGATTTTTAGCACAGTGTCAAGCTGCATCAAGGCCAGGTGCAGGCATTAGCACATGTGGCAAACTAGGGAGGCTGCAGATTGAATTACGACTCAGCCTGATATGGGCAGAATGAGTAGAAACACATGTGTAGCTCTCGCTAATTTAATGAGCACATTAAGCACATCAGCAGACTCACCATAAAGCGTCTGCAAAGACATCTGCATGTTGTCGGAATCAGGAATCCTCTTACTCTATGCAAATTAAACCACTGCAATCACTTTTTTTTCTCTGTGAGAAGATGTCAGTTTAAGGTCAAAATCTCTCATAGAGATCAGTGCTAGATTTTCTAAAGAACAATTTTTCCAACACAGACTAAAACACACATGGAAAAAAATTGAATAAACATTTCTTGATATGGAAAAGGTGACCCTATGTGAAGCCAAAGGCAAACTGTTGGAAATAGGCATATTTTCAATTTCAGCCAGTTTCCCTTGGAAATGTCTATAAAAAAACAAAGACCACAAAACAGACCACTGTCTACAGGGAGATAATAAGCAAGATATGAACTAGGCTTATGAACGTGATACACCACTACAGGAATTTTAGTATTTCCAAACAAACTCTGCAAAGCTCCAAATTGAACTTCTTCTAAGTTCTAACATGCACAAACAAATCAACAGGGACAAGAGACAAAGGGAACAGTTAACACAATAGAATCTCAGCTAGCGGGCTTCAGTTGGTCCAAATCAATAGTTATTTACTCCCTCCAACTGGCTTGGGACAAAAAGGAAAAAAGAGAAAGAAAAGGAATATGTGTGCGAGTAAAAGACAGATGCTGAGTAACAAGGCAATCAATTTCAGATGTAAAAGAAACCCAAGTCCAATGCTGCAAGGAAATGAGAAAATATCTGAACTAAAAAGCAACTAATGAATGGTGAACTATGTGTTCTCCTATAATCACTCCATCTATCTTGCTCTGCTTGCTGCATATGCTGTATGATATGTATGAATAGCCTGGTGAAAACCAATCAGGTAAAACCTGAGTTGAGACTTGGGTGATGTTTTCGCTTGATAGGCAGCTTTGCAGAAGTACCAATGTTTTTCTTTCGAGAGAGAGGACGAATGGGGAGGAAAGATTAAGTAGATGTGTGGGTATGAACCCAGTACATGTGTGCTTCCTTGCACATGTTTGAGTGTGCTCAAACACCTGCATGAAGAAGTGTGCAGGAGAAGTGAAGGGTTCTGCAAATGAGGGACTATAGAGGCAAGCTTGGACCGAGAGAGACTGCAATGGTGACAGCAGGGAGATAAGAGAGTCACAGAAAACACCAAGCCAGAACAAGTAATGGAAAAAGGAGGGGTTTAGGGAGCAAGAGAGAGAAAGAGAGTGAGTGGGATAAGCATAAATACCCAGGAAATTGTGTGGACTGTATAGCCCCGACATACAGTGCAAGAGTTGTGAAGCTGCTGTGAAGTTGCTCCGTCATTGTCAGCTGTAAAGGCTCAGCCAGAGACACCACGGATAGATATTAGAGGTCAAATCTCATCCTACAACACCAACTCTGTAATTGAATCTGAATTAAAACCAGTTCTAAAATAATCCATCCCACAGATCACTGCTGAGTGTGTTACAACGAATGACTGAGCTCTGCGCTGTACAGTACATTAAAACCCTTCATTACCATGAATAAATCGTCTAACAAGATATGAAGTGCCACTCCACATTGAGTTCTTCTCTGTACAAGGAGAGGCAATGTACCCTGGGACATAGAGGGAGATGGGGAAAGGAGGGTGGGAGGAGGCACATAAAGAGAGAAAGTGAGCAAAGCAAGATAGTCCAATCACTGTCAGCGAATATGAATTATTCATGAGTTGTAGTTTTAACACTGTCTGCTCACTCCCCCGCTTTGTCACTATTAAAAATTCACACCAACATCTTCGTAGGCCATTGTTAATTACTCATCACAACAACAAAAGGTCTCAGCTGGAAATTGCCAATGCCAACCTTCATTACAAAGTGTGTGAAGCTTACAGATAGCACTATCAGATCTAATGGGTGGTGGCACATCTTAGTTTTCCTTGACAGAGATTTTGTGCTAGCACATCATAGTAACCTCGGCACCTTGGACAGATCTACTAAACATTCCCCAGCTTGTGTAAAGTAGCCTCCTGTCAATCTGACATTGTTTTTTAAAGGTTTTATGCGCACCTTACTATTGACCCAAAACACAAAGCAGAGAGAGTGAGCACACTGGTAAACTGCGGTACTTGGCATTGGTGGAACTACTATGGGCAGAACAACATTCAAACAGGCCTCAAGAGATATGGAAGAAAGGATTGCAAAGGTTTTCTTGAAAAACTGAAGAGTCAAAGAGCATTCTCTACAGGACCTCACTAAAGTTGAGATGCCAGCAATAAGGATCAATGCTGGAAAAAAATATTGTATTTGGATTAAAGGATCACCTCAGAAATGTCTAAACATGGATTCAGTTCTAAGTAGAATGAGAAGCTGCACTGCCAAAATATGTTTTAGTATTCTCGCTTCAGCTAAAGGAAATATAATGCATTTGAATGACACCTAACAGCAAGACGGTTTGGGATTAAATCTTCTGGATGGCCAAGACCTTAATGTGTGGAGTTTTCATCTTCTCTCTGCTTCTGCTTTCGCAGGTTCGCTGTAGGTATTCTGGCTTTCTCTAACAGTCAAAAGCCTTGTTAAGTTAATTCATGGTTATAACTGCCAATGGATGCGATGTAGATAAGGTGCAGAGAATAAAGTGCTGTGTGTGGCTTGTGGTCTAAAGCACTTTAAGCAGTCAGTAAGCCAAGAAAAGCTCTAAACAAATGCTAAGAACCTTCCACTGACAAGCATTTTCCAGTGTATTACTAGTAAATCTTTGGTTTAATTGCCAGGTGAAATAAATTATGCACAACATACAGTCATAGTGTTACACAGCAAAATCTCTAGTGTTAAATTAACACTGGAGAGTGTCTATATGGGTCCACACCTCTGAGTGTTAAATACAACACTGTTGAGTGTTAAATTAACACTTTTCACAGTGTTATATGTTTAAAAGTAACCTAGTCAGTTTTGAAGATTAACAATGGCTAACACTGAGCAGTGCTGATTTTCTAACACTGGAATATTTCTAACATTTTGAGTTATTTTCCAGTTTAATTTAACACTGGAGATTTTGCTGTGTACAAACACGTTAACCAGAGGTTTTAGATCTTTGAATCACAAACTATATTTTCATCCAAGTTCTTCATATGCACTCCAACGTTTACATAAATTAGGTAAAATAAGATGAAAATACTATAAAACTGACAAACATACCAACACATTACAAGTAAATGAGCTGCTCAGCCATTGAATGTCATGCAGTGCATTTTTGTACTGATAGTGTCAGGGTCCCTGTGCCTACCCGGTCGGCTCAGTATGGCTACATATGTTTTTATTTTCTTTTTTTGTTCCTGCTCTCTCCCTTCCCCTCTTTCCCTCCTCCCTCTGCCTGGGCGGAGCTCACCTGGGGGCTCCTGCCCTTGGCCCACGCACCTGGTCGCGATCACGCACCTGTGGCTCATCACGAGAGTGTTCCAGCTCCTTTATAAGATGGCAGCTCTGTGTTTCTCGTCGCTGGACTGTTGACAACCCTCGTCAGTGTAACCCCAGCTCAGTTACCACTAGAGTGTTTTCTCAGCGATTTGTCTTTATAATCCCTTCGTGTCTCTGCGTACAGATTCCCTGGACCAACCCCTGTGTTACCTGAGTGATTGGAGTGTGAAGAGGAGCGTGAGGAGTGGATGGAGTGTGTGTGTGACTTTCGGCGTCTTTCCCGTTCATGTGTGGACCCCCGGAGCCCGGCTTTCCCCTCACCTTTGTAAATAGATTTCATTCATTCATTTCATTTCATTCATTTATTTGTTCATTTCCAGGCACAACAAATACCTATATTGAACATAAAATGCACAAAACAAAAAACAAAAATTGCCTGAAAAAGGAGTGGGACGAAGAAAACTTATTAAATCCCACCCCTATACTAGATCACCTGGTGTATTGTAATAAAGAGTCTTGTGCTTTCAAGACCTAGAGCCTGCGCGTGAGTTCGTTCAGTCCCGCTGTGACAGATAGTAATGCCAGAAGAGGTTTGGACCTCTGCTCAGCAGAAAATTGGCGACGTTTATATAGTATGCACCTCAGAACTGTTTCTGGTCTCATGTAAGTTTTGTTCCATATTGGGGACCCAAATAATATAAAACAAAGCACAGACGCAAAAAATGTATGTCTACTAAAATGGGTAGAATTTCAGTGACTGGGTTTGTGGGGTTTGGTGTTTTTGTTTTTGTTTGTTTGTGGGGGGGTGTTACAGAAAAAAAATTCCCTCCTTTAGTCTATCTGGCAAAATCAGATGGCAGACACAGAAAACACCTGTGCAATGACAACCTTTATTTATTTATTTTATTTTTTTTCACCAGGGAAGAGAACAAAGTTGGCAGGAACAAGATTTCTTGCTCCAAGAAGCAGAAATTTATACCCTTTAATCCTAAACTACTGTAAGCACCAACACAAAGGAAGCACGGACTGTGTGGCTTTTCTCTGCTGGCCCAGCTAACAGGGCTGCAGGGACATGCTGGAAAGTCATGAGGCAGAAAGTGCAGCAATACCTCTTAGAAACACAATCTGTATTTTGTCACACTAAGTTCTGCAAGTGTATCTAGACATGTAAATTTGGATTTGCACAATTGCATGCTAATGTTTAACAGGCTACTAGTGTGGGTACATTTTTCGAGCCAGACACTGACCAAAGTGAGAGAATGTGTAAGTATGTGTGTGTGTGTTAAGGGGTTGGGGTGGGGATAGATGGTGTAAACACGCCAGCCTACATGGATTGGGCTAATATCCAGTTTGTTCTCTCTTGCCTCAGCTCCACGGTGGCTGCAACGCAATTTCTTCCAATTGACCTCCCTGCCACCGGCACAATCACTCTCCACCGGGGACACAACGGCCCCAGAATACGGAGCAGCCAGGAGCACTAGCTTGACGCTGGAGGAGTCAGCACTGAAAGGAGGCAGGGATTGAACCAACCATGAGGCGGAAATGAGATGAATTAGAGAGCGAGAAGGAGGAGGCACAGGGAGGTGAAAGAGTGAATTTATTCTGTGGTGTAGTGGCAGTGACAAAGCACAAGCATTTAGAGATCAGCTAAGGAGGAAATTAGAAACATTACAGCCAGCCTTGGTTGTTTCCGGGACTTCTTTCTTTTTGGCTTTTACTTGATTCTGTTTGAATGGCATTAATGAAACTGTAAAGCTACTGTACTCAGCAACTAATGAGAACAAATACATTAAATGTACCTGTTGGTTAAAAACCTATAGGTGAATGAGCATTATGACAATTTTAGAAGAGCTGGATTCACTTAGTATACAAATGTCTGCAAGTATCATTGCAATAACACAAACATGAGGGATTCACCAAAAGGCCAAGAACTAGATTTATGAGAGCAATAGCCCAGCCAAAGGCTAAAAGGCTTTATAACAGCAAAGGATTTCCAATAAAAGTGAGGTTGGAGCCCTCTAAGAGCAGCACTCTCAAGTAATAGGATTAGTAGAAGTCAAGAGCACGGCCATCTTAACTCTTTCTACTATAGAAATCGCTGAGAAGCATCTCTGCCACAACCAACGCAGCTTTGCTGATGGTGCAAGAAAACCCGCAATTCTGCTCCATGACACAGCAATCTGGCCCTCTGAACTCAAACACACAGATGTTGTACACATGTTGTTAGCCATGCAGAACAACAAGATGTGACTGCTCGGTTTTTGTAGTACTAGCCTGGATTGCGTCCAAGAGACCGGGGAGGAAGTAATGGACTAGAGTTCAAAATGTGTAAAGACATTGTAAAAAAAAATTAGCAGGGTGCAAAGTTTCCATTCTCACTCCATTCAACACAAACTGCTGACTCTGAAGTGCCCCCCCAGCTGACACCACCCCCGACCCCACACATTTCCACCTCACCCATGGCAGCTCTCTGGAACCTGTTCGTCTCTCTCTCTCTTTTTTTTTTCGTTAAATAAAATTAGCGCAATGCATCACTGGGTTCATTTTTCCCACTGAAAATCACTTGGTAATCGCCTCTGCACATGAAAGGAAGGCACCAGGGCACCTGAAGGTCGAACACATCTCTTCGCTCACCATGCACTTTCCTTTTTCAAACACGGGAGTAAAATCATTGAATTTTTTTGTCCATCTCCTCCTGCTGTATCACCCCAAACCTCCCCCATCCTCTTCCCACCCCTGCCCCCAGCAGACTTATTCCAGCATTCTTTATTTCTTTCAGTCTGGGTCTCGTTGCTGCTCAGCTGAATTTTTAAGTGTGGGCAGAGTGTTTGGCTCTCCATTAATTAAGTGAGCCAGCAGATGACTAGGGCATCCTCACTGTTCTACTGTTAAAGTCTATGCGACTGTGGAAGCATGTTAGCATGCATTGGTGCACATAGGTTTGTCTGTCCACACGTGTCTGCGTATAAATCAGGAACTCTGCTTTCTTCTCTTTGTCCCATGACTATGCTTAAATGAAGCCTGCTTCTTTTCTCACACTCCCTAATGGGTTGATGGGCTTGCAGTTCTTAGATCTGGCTGTCTAAATCACCATTCAACAGTGTCTGTGTACCACTGCAAGAGTACCCCTTGGCTTTCTGGGAGACTTCACAGTGCTGACTGCTCTCTGTTTCTTTCCCCTACAGAGACAAACTCTGCTGCGGAAGCGGTAACCACCGCTGGGAAATGAGCTGCAGGAAGAAAAGCGTGGAAGAGCAAAGAGTGATAGAATTGGGCAGAGATTTAATTCACCTCTGAGGAGATGGCAGCTTAATGTACATAAAAGCACTATATGGAGAGGAATGAGGGAGGAAAAGCAGCTGTTACAAGGGGGGATCATTGTGGCGGTTTCAAAGCTAAGCAGCAGAGACATAATATAAGATAATTCAATACATTGCTAACCTAACATAAATGTACAGCCTCTAAGCAAAAGATGGCACACTCTGCCTTATTGTTTGCTGTTGCTGCAGGGGTCATAGCAGCAGATTTCATGTGACAGAAAGAAATAAGGAGATGAAAGTAAGGCAATTCGATCTGTGCTTTGTTAGAGCGATTATTTAGAAACTCAAAACAAAAGGCTTTGCTGAACACCATCTGTTGTATAATCTTCAACCCTGAGGCCAAGCGCTTTTCAATCAAAAAGTGCAACATAAAGGTGACATTTATGTCACGTGTCGCCATATATAACTTCACTCTTTTGGCTTAATTAACCAAAAACAATACAGCTTTCTACAGGTGATCATTCTACAGGTGAGAAACATTGTTTAGTTAAACACATTAAAGCAAATATACAGTTACTAAACTAGGACATCTCTTTCTATACATGTTTCCATCAAGTTACAGAGCAGTGAGTTACAGCAGTCAGACATTTACAAAGGTTTTATGCCTTTCATTATTTTTAAACAGAGCAATTAACAAAAAAAAAAAAAAGGTATGGATACTCCTGCTCCACAATTAGCAATGTAGCTTGCCATCACCAGTGTGTGAATGTGTGTGTGAATGGGTGAATGACTGAATGTAGTGTGAAGCGCTTTGGGGTCCTTAGGGACTAGAAAAGCGCTATACAAATGCAGGCCATTTACCATTTATTTTACAATTAGAGGTCTTACTCTTTCTCAACTCCACTCACAGGACGAGGCACACCTCTTTCCTTTGCACTGTTTAGGGACCTGTAGTTTCCAGTAGGAAGTTTTTTACAGAAAAAAGTAAGCTAACTTTACCTTTGAGTCACACTGCTTGTAAATATAGCCAGAATGGCAGCACAGGAGTATTTTAAACACATGTGTCTGTGTGTTTGTGTCCATTTGGTGATTTAGTCATATGTCTGTCAATCTAGTCCTTAATGCAATGCCCAAATGGAGCTAATTGCTAACAGGCTAGTCTACCCTTGCCACCTAATGTCCTAACGTCTCTATTGACTGTCTCCTCCCTCTTTATGATGGCTACATCGAGTCAGGTATCATCCACACGATGCAGACAGCTAGCCACTGTCCCCATCTATTTGATTCCAAAGTGTCAGATCTGGGGCATGCTATGACACTCTGGGCTGGCTTTCTGTCCACCCTCACACACTAACACTTTGTTCACTGTCACACTCCACCAGGACGTGCTAAGAAAACAAAACTAAGGCTGTTCAGTCACTGCTCACCCAATGTGAAAACAGACACACGTATGTAGAAACAAATATATACGCTTTCATATATGGTGAAGCACACACAAATATCCTTCCTTCCAAGTATTCAGCGGAAATATAGTGTGTCAGCTATTGCTGAGTGGGAGAGGCGAAGGGGAAAAAGGTGGCAAAAAGACAGAAAATAAGCTCAGACAAAGAACTGAATATGTAGGAGAGAATTCATAACGAAAGCAGGATGAAAGATGCCTGGCAACATGAAGGAATATAAAGAACAAGAACAGAGTGAGCGCTCAGAAATAGACAGAGACAGAACGATAGACAAGCAGAGCAGAAGAAAGGGAAAAATGTACAAAAAAGCTGAGCATCGGTGTTTGCTGGTCCATTTGGCATTCTTCTCGCTGTCCTGTCTGTGTCTTGTCCAGCTTCTCAACTGTGCAGCTAAGCTATTCAAAAGCCTCTCACATAGCCTTTCGAATTGGGCTCCAAAATTTTCTTCACTTCCTCCCACTGCATCTTACTCTCGCTGTCTCTGAGACTCTTAACCCCCTACAACCACCTCAGCTCCTCAGTGTGTCCCTGTCAAACAAAACTTTTGACACAGGGGAAAGTTTCTATATGTGTAACTGCTTTATATCCCCTCCCTTCTCCTTACCTTCAGTACCTCATCACAGTGATGTCTACCTCTCTAAAGTCTGTATAACAACTACATATCAATTTGCATATGATGGAATATATGAAAAATGTCTAATACTGTTGGCTTTACTAAATGCTAATCATTCAAAATACAGTATTCCTGTCCACCCATTATCTCTCAATCCCACTATAAACCATCTAACAACAACTAATGAAGTCAGGAAAGAACACTCCTGTGTTATTAAAGGCATGGGGTGAGTTTAATTAAACAATGCTAATGAGCAACTAATTAAAAGCTTTCCGATCAAAACAAGCCAGTAATTACCTGGAGCAGAGATGGATAATGAGCACACTACAATCACTGGCAGACAGGCAAACCCATGGAGACCTGAGTAGATCAATTCCCTTAGTATTAATGACCGCTCTTTTTTTCTCTGTCTTCTTTTCCACCATGTCTTCTCTGCTCCAGCTCTTTCAATATGTCAGTCCATAGAGAGGATGAGTGAGGGCTGACATGGAGCTTAGAAAGGAGCTCTTGAGGAAATACTGTAGCTTGAGTGTTGACAGATACATCAAACATGCTTTTTATGCCAATGGCACTCACTCACTCTCTCTCTCTCTCTCTCTCTCTCTCTCTCTCTCTCTCTCTCTCTCTCTCTCTCTCTCTCTCACACACACACACACACACACACACACACACACACACACACACACACGCACACACACACACACACACACACACTCCTTCTTCTATTGATCCTAATCTCCTGCTCTTCTTCTCTAGTGGTTTCACTGGTCTCTGATTTTCTCTCTGAATGGCAATTAGCTGTGTGGGGGGAAACCTCCTGGAGTAATTCTCTACAGTGACACAACAGTCTTTACTTCATGCTCATGCTAGCAGGTAAGAGTCTTTGCCTAGGTTCCCTTCTGGAACGTAGAAAAATACATGATTTGGCTGATAAGGTCACTGCCACAGACATTGGAAAGGTCACTGCATCTAAACCACAATAATGCCACAGGAAATGCATACCTTGTACTATACCCCATCTAGGACAACCTGTAAGTAAGAGGGGAGAAAGCAAGTAGGGATGTCAGGTAAGAGGAAAAAAGACCAGGAATGATACTGCATGACAATGAAATTCTACTGACAGACAAAGAAGCCCAGAGGCCTGTTTGACAAGACAGGAAGACAGGAGATAGGGATGAAAAGAAGAAGGGAGTGAGATGGGAAGACGAAAGAGAAAGGAAGTGATGAGAATGCAGTTGGACACGGAAATATGATGAATGGCCAGAAAGAATAAGGCAGGACAAGTGGGAAATGCAGAGATAGATTCAGCGACAGGGAAGAAAGAGAGACAAATAGATGGATAGATAGCAATGCCCTCTCGGCATTTTTCTTCCTTTTGATCCTCTCCTCACAACTAAAAAGATTATCAGTTTCTCAGAAATGCCTCAGTCAACAGGGAAAATTCTGCATCATCTGTTTCTTCTTGTCTCTCTTTCCTCTCAAGCAACTAAACTCAAGGTATTTTCTTACACTACTGTAGACTGCAACAAACATGTGGGGACAGGTGTATGTGACAATACTTATATTTCATGCTAAGGAATATTACAGCAAATATAACTGAACGAAACAGAAGATTTTAATGGAAAGATCAGCCATGTCCTGTGCAAAACATACAGACTTCATTGCCTTATCCTGCTTGCCCTCTTCATTCTGGATCCATGTAGCATTTAACCACATGGATAGAAATCTGTATAATAAACAGCAAAAATGTACTTTATGGATGAACTCTATAAACAATCCAAGGTCCAAATAGAGGTCCATCTTCTTTAAGTAGCACTAAAAGTTTTCCATTATAGAGCAACTGGTTTATTACTGGTGAAATTAAAAAAATCCAAAACGGCTCCCTTTAGGGGTCACCACAGTCATCTATAAGTCATCTGTCTCTGTCTCGGCCTATCCCTAGCATCCTCATCTCTCGCACCAACCCTCTGCATGTCCTCCTTCACTACATCCATAAATCTTTTCTGCGGTCTTTTCCTCCTCCTGGCAGCTCCATCTTCAACATCCTTTCTCCAATATATTCACTATCCCTCCACTGCACGTCCAAACCTCAGCCTTGCCTCTCTAACTTTGTCTCCAAATCATTCAACCTGAGCTGTCCATCCAATATACTAATCTTGTCCATGATGGTCATTCCCAATGAAAATCTTAGCATTTTCAACTCTGCCACCTCCAGCTCTGGTTCCAGCTATATTCAGAATATCATGCATGATATTCTGAATTCTACAATGAGTAGTTAATCAGCAGCTTCCCTGAACCATCATGTGCTTTTGTACCAATGCCAGTACGGATGTGGAGGGAGATACTTGTCCAGTCTAGAGGTTGATTAAATTCTTTTATAGGAAGTAAATTGACAATCTCATTTATCATAACTTCATGTTAAAACTAGACACGAAAACAAGTACATGTGCTGTAAGTGGTTTGTCCTTCCTCATTGTCTTATATTGGACTTTTCTACCGGTGCTGATGCAACATCTGCTTCACAGCTTTAAAAGGCAAAAAAGGGCAATCTATTCTCAGCTTGTTACAGTGTGGGTTGTAGAGTACACTTTCATTCAACCACGCTCAGCTCAGATTTGAACTGAACAAATAATAATCGTTGTGTCCTTCCCTTCCTTCCATCTCCTCCAAAAGGATGCATGAACAAATTAGGAATGGTTTCAAAAACAGTTCATCAACATGACAGATGTTCACTTGGGCTGATGTGTGGGCAGCAAGCACTTTTCCTTTTCACTGTAGTGTTTTGTTTGTTTTTGTTTGGTTTTTTATACATTTAAACTGGCTACTTTATAAAAAGGCCACCCAAAGTCAAGATCCAAAATTTACAACAAATGCATAAACATGTGTTGTAAAGTTCATCCCCCTCTCAACAGCTAATCATTTTCAATAAAGTCTAATGGAGATTTTCTTGTATGTCACTGTGCTCGCTATATACTGGTGACCCAGATTAGTCCATAAGGGATTTCGAGTGTGGGCCGCAGTCTGCAGGACAAAGCAGCAGATTCCGGTAGACAGCTGCAGCTCAGATCACACTGCATGTATCTACCTCCTCTCTCAACTACTCTCATCTCCTGTCCTCGCTTTTCCGCTTTTCTGGTCTTGTGTGCTTAAGGTAGAGGGAAGGCAGATAAGGCGACTTCCTTAGAAATTACCTATCACAGCTTGGCAATGTGTCCGGGCATTTCTGGCTGAGAAATGTTGAATTTGTCAATCCAGTGAATGCTCAAAAGTATTATGCGAGCTCAATTTTAGCTGTTATTTTAAATGAGTCAAGCACTGTAGGTGTATGAATATCAGAGTGCAGGCTGCAGATCTATAAAAGGAAACAAATGTGCTGTAGCTTTTATTCACATTTCTTTACACTTAGATTAACCCAAAGTGAAGACCTTCGCAACCAATGATAAGAGCACATCCGTCAGCAGCAGCAAAAGGAGGCCAGTCTTGTATTAAGGTAAGAATGCCCCCTTCAGCTGTATGACGGTCCGTCTCAGCTACCCACCGCAGTAGATAAATAACTGCTAGCTCTCGCTGGTTGTGCTGTGAGAGAACATCATAAATTCTAATCCAAAAGCACGTCAAGATCGATTGCTCTTATTACCGAATCTGTAGTTATAAAAAACAAAAGTAATTATTGGTAATGCGCATGTATTACTTAACCTACTGCGTGATTATTTATCACGCACTTGCACTTATTTGTGCATTCATGTATTGATTTGATTTGATTTTTTTCCTTAAGCGAATCTTCGGCCTTTAGGGGCCCGCTGTTAGCAAAGCCAATTTCTAAGATGTTCAGAGGCTGCAGTCACTCCTGTCCTGCATAGCCTTTACTTTGGTTGACTAAGTGTTTATAAGGACATCCACTCTGTCGCTGTGTATGCCTGGGAGAGATGTAGCACTGCAGTGTTGCGCTGATGTTTTATGCTCTATCTGGGACGCATCTCTTAGTAACATGCCACAGCCTAACTGGATCACAGATAAAGTGATATGATTGGAACAGATGGTTCGAGGTTCTCTCACTACCACTCAGGTTTCCTGTATAGGCACAGAAAAGACTTCAGAGGACAAACCTGCCATAAGGTGAAAATTGCTTTAGTGTCAGCTGTTAGAATGGAGACATCCATGTGAGTCGCTTAAAGCTTGATGTTTCAAACATCCGATGCACTGCCCAGCTTTAGGTAGTCCTTAATATCTCTCAGCTACCTCAACTTTAGAGTCTGTCGTCCTGTGGTCAGGCAGGCTTCAATGCCACCTCTTTTTACTGCTGCTAGTGACAACTGTCTTCACAGTGCTCTAAAGTAGCAGTAGCAGGTGGAGAACCTCCACCTCCACGAATTAGGGGGAAAACAGTATTGTTATTCTGATTAAAGCTTCTATTGTGAGCAACTGGACTGACTGGGAATTGAGATTGCAACTTAGATTTGAGTGCTGGCTGAACAGAGTGGACAGAGTGAATATAACATCTGGTATTACAGAACTAATTGTGATACCTAGGAAAAGGGCTGCGTTATGCACACTGCATCTCTCCAATCAAGAAGACATTCCACTCATCACACAAGTGAAATACAATTCTACATTATTACCCAGCAGCATCCTAAATGTCAAGCCTGATTTGTAAATGATATGCTACCCCTAATTACATTGATATTTTCAGGAGCAAAACAAACCTCTCCTTCACTCTCTCCATTTCTTCCCTTCTACCCCTTTTTTCTCTTTTTTTATATTATAGATTTTACTGCCGTTTTGGGAGAAGAGCAATTCTATTGGTACAGTGAAGATCTAACATTTATGAACTCTCTGATAACAGCTGTCCTTTCACCATCTGGGCCACTAATGTCCTGAAGGTTAGGACAGCCATCTATAAGAATCTGACAGCCACTGTCTAAAAATGAGGAGCGAAAAACACACTGCTCCCTGAACCTGAGCAAAGCAGTAAAGCTCGAGTTGTACTGCAACCAAATGTTAGCTGCTAAATGTTAATGTTTGTTGTTACCCTAACATATACATTACAGCACAGCAACAGTAAGACTAATCCCTCAGGTGAAGGTCCGCAAGGTGTGGAATTCGTCTACAACACTGAAAAGCACGATGATTCAAAAATGAATCCCAAAATCTTGTATCACATCTGATTTATATGCACGCTCAAGTTGCGTGGGGAAACTTTGGCCACATCCTTTACCCTACAGTGTCAAAATGTCAGTGGGAGAGCAGTACTTAAGGACTTTGAGATGATATAGTATTCTGAGAATGTGCAGCAGTGATATATGAGTATACCACAGGGGTTAGGACAGCCTTTGAGCTATGTCAAATGAGTCTTCTGGCTCCAATAGGCAGCATTGCCCCTTAGGGCCAAAGAAAGGGTCATGCTAAGACTTTTCACAGGAAAGATCATTCCAACATCTTAACCCACTGGGTATCACTATCATCATTAGAGATGTTTTCGCAACATAGCCTTGGGACAGAATAAATGAACCTTTAGACAGAATAAATGGCCGGTCTGTAGAATGACTTGCTTTACCACTTTGAGGGCAGAGCTCCATAAGTCCCCGGCTTCCATTAGGAGAGACAATGTGATTCTCTTTTGCAGCCTCCCCATGGCCCTCTCTCAGTGTGAAATGAGTAAAGTCTTCAGGTGCATCCACCAGTGAGACGGACAGACTGCCCTCAGCTACTACTGATCAGACATGGAGACTGACTGAGAAAGTTGGCACAAAAAAAAGACGAAGCGTCTGAAGAGAGAGCGCACTGGGTCTCCAGACGGTCTGAGAAGAGGAGCGTGGGCTAGTCAGTGCTGATCTGAGAATCCCGACAATCAGCCAGAAAACGCAAGGCAGACACAAGCATCCCATTAGCCTTTGAATTTAAATGTCAGTCTCCACTGGCCTAGTTCAGCAGGCTATTCCCCTCTCCCCCCAGAGAACAACAGTGCAAAACTACAAACAAAAGCACAAAAAAATAAGTCAAATGTCATGTGAGACTATTACAATGCAGTACAGGCTTTGTTTCATTTAAGCCTTCTGCTGATCCTGCAAATATGGTCTTAAAGCAACGCTTGCTGTCTAATGAAAAAAAAAGGTCAACAGTAAGCTGTATTGACATATTAAAGTAAGAATAAGCAGAAAGAACTCAAGAAAGAAACATAACATAAAAGAGCCTTTTATTTTTTATCTTCCAAGAACTGATAGGACCTTCACAGTTATTTGTAATGTTTTCATACTAAAACAAACATTTTAAGAACTAAGAATCATGCTTTCAGATAGAGTTTGTATTTTTTACATGATAAAGATTCAAGGTGTCGACATTTTGGTATTTCTGTACTATGTTCAATTTGGTTGCGGAAGCCTAGGGGCCTGCCCTGAGTATGGCCCTTGATGACTGAGTGCTCTGTGTGACATTTCCTGGTAAAGGCCATGGTCAGCAAAAATATCTCCACAAGGAGTACCGGCACAATTTCTCTATCTCCCTTTACGATATGATAACATTAGCCTCATTTCCTGTTTGAATATCTGGTTTTGCAAAACAATAAAACCTCTTCGCCCCTTCTTGAGAGAAGTGCAGAGCTAAGATCCTCAGCCTTGTATTACTTCTCTTGTAAATTCCATTCTCAGTATCAACTGGTCACTGGCTGTTTCAGACATTATGCATACTTGAGGTTAAATAGACCATTAAAAGAGAAAAAAATCCCCTGACTTAAGTAAACTTCCTTAAAAGTAGCTTTTAAAGATAAATGTCACAGTTGGTCTATTAAGGAGCCATAACAATGGAAACAAATGGACACTCAGGAGGACAGTTTGCAAGCCAACACAGAACTGTGGACCAATTTATACACTCTAAACATGGCAAAAGCAAGCTAACTGGTGCCAAAATACTCACACAGTATGCAACTGGCATGCAAAGCACTCGCTCTCCCTCTCTCTTTCCGCACTAATTGCGTGTGTAGTTTAAGCGGGTATAAGTACACTCCATTGAACAATGGAATTAAGTTAACAACATCTGTACCCTTTCACTGTGACACTCTCCACCTTCCATCTTCACTAGTAGAAAATACTGGTTTCAATTATAATGGCCCAATTATCTCTTTGCTTTGGTTAATATATTATTGTATATACTAAACAATATCATCTCTACTCTCCTTAACTCGTTCATGCATTTGTTAACTAATGACCTATTCTTGAGACAGGTATACTGTTAATAAAGGAAAACATCGGATTAATTAATGATTAGTGTTACCTTGTGTTTTTGCCACGGCAACATATCACTTGCTGAGTTTTCCGCACTCAGAAAAAAACCTTCCATCCCAGTACTGAGTGGCCATACATCGCATAGCATCTTATCTCATCCCATCCCAAACAGCAATTAGCTAACCAGAGCCACCGCAGTCTAAATCACATCCAGCATCTCACTGTGGCCAGAGTTCATCATCCTATTACACACATTCCATGCAACTAACCTCCTTTTTAAGATCTGCTCTCCCGCATGCATACACACTCCACCGAATGGGTATGAGGCTGACCTATTTGCCATCACATGCGTTGCAATGTGAAGATTAAATACGAGCACGACTATGGAATCGAGAACAAATGGCAATTTGCCAATTAAAAAAAAGGAGAAAAAAACCCACCACTGTGGCCACAGTGGTTTAAAATGGTAAATTTAAGCGTAACATTTTCTCTCCATTTCAGCCAAAAACAGTTACTGTTTAACAGATACAAAACTGGGTGCTAGCATTTTATATTTGCAAAGAAATATTACACTGAATGCTAAAACTGCACTTTAGAAAACAATGCAGTTTTACTGAGTTGTCCTCTGGCTGTTGTTTTAGAAATCAGATTAAGCTGCTGTTATCAATTTTAAATAGATTTAAAGTGCATGATTCAAATTAAATACAGAAATACATACATGGAAAAAAAAAACACACTCTTAAGCCCAATTACCCCTGGGAATGAGAAGAGGAAATAATAAACACATAAACACACACACACCGAGAGTCAGCGGCACACACAGAGAGAAAGAGAGACAAACACCAAACTGAGACACATTGAGAATGATAAAAAATGCAGGAAGCTGGTTTAGTAGTGACTGCGATGTCACCAGGGAATTCACACAATTGTTGACTTCCATGTAGAGAGAGACAATGAGTTCAGCTTCATTGACTTCTACAGATGCAGTGAAGCACAGTAATTACCATGGCTCAGACAGAGGAGGCGCTACTACTACAAACACTCAGCACTATGGAAGGCAACACACACACATGCACGCCAACAGAAGCACATGTGTTAACCTTAACTGCATTTTTAACTAGTGCGCACAGGCAAACAAGGAAGACGTACAATAAGAAGTCTGAGATTATTCTCCAGTCAAAAGGAGAGAAGACGAGGCAAACTGTTGCAAGTGTAAATGATAGAGGTGGCTAAACAATATCAAAGGCGTAGGAATGTGCAACAGAAAAGAAACACATAGACTCAAAAGTATGAAAAAATGAGAAATGAGAATCCCCAAACAATCTAATCTGTCCTTGAGTGCCCTCCTACTGCAGCATTGTTCTGTCAGAGCCAGATAAGTTGGGAGGCGCTGCAGTGAGTGAACAGAGGCGAGGAGAGAAAAGAGAAAATCAATGATAACAGTCTCCACTTGCCACAGTAAAGGACTGGTATGTGTGTGTGTGTGTGTGTGTGTGTGTGTGTGTGTGTGTGTGTGTGTGTGTGTGTGTGTGTGTGTGTGTGTGTGTGTGTCTGTGCGTGTGTGTGTGTTGAATGAGGGTATCAGACTTGCACTGACATTCTGGTGTGGATATAGGGGCATTGTTGTATTTGTGCAACAATTATTAACAATCCAAAAATAATAATAACACCACCATACAAGGTCCAATTTTACAAACACTTTTTCAATTTCCTTAGTATCCACAGGAAGCTTGCTCTGTGGTCAAATACTAGATGACAGACACAAAAGGAGCCAGTTCTTTCAAGTTCATATTCAACTCCCTTTTCCCATGATGATGGTATGAGAATATTTTATGCTTAATGTGCAGACGTCCCATCAGATGGATGTAATATATACAACCTCTTTGTCTTCCACCTTAGGTCACTCATCCAAGGCCCGCTTAATTCATTAAACACTATCTTAAGTGGCCAAACTGATGGACTTCCATTATTCAAAAAGTTTCATAGCAAGTCCTGCAATACAATTACCTCTGAGAACTGGTATCTAAATTAAAGTTAAATATTTAGAAAGTCTTCCTAAAGCTGCTAGGGGGATCGAGCTGGATGTTTTATGTGTTCATTTCCAAGATAAATCTGACTGCAAACAGATGAAGAAGAACATAATTTGCTGTGTGTGTTCTGAATTTCCTCAGCGCTGCGGTGTTCTCTGTCTAAACACTCAGTGGTTAGAAAGCATGATTGTGCTTGTCCACATTCAAATTCTGACACACACACTCAGACTTGATGGTGGATTTACAACTGACCACATCCATCTTTAACCATTTCACAAGAAAATGTGAAGCTGATCCATTTGTTACATTTGTATTTGTATGCAACAGGAACTAGACTAAGACTAGTCACAATGAGCTGATGAAAGAAACCAATTCTGTTAATGAGAAGAAACTAAAACCACCTGAAATAGAGGCAATAGTAAAAAAGAATAATAGAAAACTGACAGGATACTGAGGACAATCAGTCAATGATTCATTCCATCAATGATGATAATTGCCATCCACTCCATTACTTTAGTCAGCTGGATGTTGATAGCCTCACAAGTGTGAGTTCACAAATTTTGATTCATTCATTACGGTCACACAAGGAATTTTTTCAGGGTCCTGTGAGGGCAAACCAAAATTATTCTGAAGGCAATAAGGGCAAACCTTAGCCCAGCAACAGTGCTTTGTTTGATTGTAAAAATGCTTAACTACCTTCGCTGGTTTTTGACTTTGTTTCAGCTTTTTGAGGTAGAAAAAGAATCCACCAAATCACTCCCTGAAGCTTATAGCCTGGTTGCTCCTGACAGGGTTCATTCTGCATATATTACAGAGTGCATGAGTATGAAATTTACCAATACGTGTAGTCATATGTGTACGTATTACAAATTACTTGAAGAACTAGTTTATAGAACAGTTCTGTATCCATCTATCTGTACATCTATCTATCTTAATATACACAATGAGAGCTACGTGTTCTGTTAAGTGCAAAGAGTTCCTTTGTTTTTGGCATAGATTAGTGCTTCAGCTGTGAGGAAAGGACAGCCCAATTTGTCAAGAGAGTGCATGGAGCTAATCACATCAAAAGAACTGCTACCCAGTATAATATCAGCCCATGAGCAGGATGCCTAATTCATTAGTCTGCATTTGCAGGACAAATCACTTCTATGCTGACATACAAAAGTACCACACACACAAGCGAGATGAGGCAGTAAACTTGTAGCGGCCTACTGGCATGAAATAAATGACAATGAAAATATCTGATTTGATGATATTTTCCGTGCAGTGGCTCTCGCCGTAAATCTCATGCAAGGTAAACTGATGCTGCAATGCATACTGCAGCAGTCATGTTTATGCAAATGTGTGTGCTTCAAAGAAAAATGACCTTTTCTCTATGGCACAGTTTGATTTAGAGCACCTTACCCTATAGCTGCTTGAGAAGAATTATGGATCCAATGGATGAAAGATGTGTCTTCCTCTAAGAAGAAGCATTTACAGTATGACGAATACTCTACCTTCTTAGCTAAAACAGAAATGAGCTGTGCCCTTCAAATCAGTGTCATTTATCTCCATTTTCTCTGGCCACTGGGTATCATATCCGAGTCAGCATTTCTGCCCACCTTCCCCTGTGAAGACAAGCCCTCCTCCGAGGTTTTTCTGGCCAGAGACGAGATTACTGTTAAGGTGGTAGACCACAGTTATTTAAATTCCTGGATCAAAATCTTGCCAGCTGGTAGGTGTGAACCACAGCGCTAAGATATTTATTGACTAAACAGAGTCATTAAACTGCAGCATGCAAAGCACACACACTTTACAGCCAAAGCTAGCAAGTAGCTAGAGAAACGCTTTCTTTTTTTATCTTGACTTTTTAAAAAAACGCAACAGCTATGATTTAGTGATCTTATAGGAAACCTGTATTGAGTGTACATTTTACATATTTAATAAGGTAGATATCATAAAAGCCCTTAGATGCTGCCTGTCACATGGTGTGACTACACTGTTCCATAAATCCTTTTCCTCAGTGTTGTTGTTGTGAATACTGTAGCATGATGAAGCCAAGTCTTTTATCAGCATCCCCATCAACGTCTTTATTCTGCATTATTGTTCGATTTTATCCTGTTCATCTCATTCAGAGGAAGAGAAAACTTTCTCAAGTCTTCATCAGCTGGCACACACAATTACACACGGCTTTGCACTTGCACCAGTTTTCCCATAAATAAACGCACACGCTTATGCGAAAACAAACAAAGAACAAATTCCTGATTCCAAAGCCATTTTCTTAAAAACACAACGGGAACTGTCAGATTGCTGTCGCGAAACTTTGTGATTTACCAAACTATGAATAATTTGTGCATAAATTAAGTGAAGGGATAATGAGAAATGCCACGCTTCTGTGATGAGAGGAAATGGAACGCAGCAGTGGCCAATCAACTCGTGAAGAATGGAAATAGAATTAACAACTTCACCTGACATAAGAAACATGCAGGGATGAAAAACCTGACTGGAGAGTCAATAAGCTTTCATGCTCTGGTGTCTGACCAGCTGTAAATGAAGAGGCAGGAGCTTCTGTGTGCACATGCGGAGATGAGCTGCTAAAGATAAGATGCACTGCCTCCTTAGCTGTCTTTCCTAGCTGCAGGGGATTCTGTTTCTCTGTTCTCTCCCGAGCTTTGAAGCTCTAATGCCTCTGATCTGTCATCTATCTCTTGCCTCCCATGCTGTCCGGTGCGTGTCTGCTCATGAGCACGACGATATGACAGCACTGCAGCCAACACACAGCGAGTCAGGTGGCCAAACCCTTCTTTTAGAACAGACAGTCTCTGCTAATGTAAATTTATTAAAGATCCTGGCACTAATGAAACTGTTAAATAGTAGCTGGCTGCTGTGAAAGGTGTGTCATTTTGTCCAGATTACCCTGCCACAGTCTTTGAAAGTGTATGCATTTATAACCAACGGAAATCAGATGTTTCTCAGCGGGGTGTGCTAGTGTGCTGATGTTTTCAATTACAGCCATGCTCAGCTACCGACTACTTGATTATACGGAAGGCCCTGGCCACCAGTGTAGAGCTGAAAAACCAACGTGTCTGGCAGTTCAGTGGATCCAGATTTTTTTTTCCCTTTTTGCTAGTACTGGTGGGTGATCTGCACTATGTGAGGAACCCTGACAATACCCCCCCCCCCCCAACAAAACTAAAAAAAATCCTTCTTGCTCTCCCACAACCTGGGGGTGTCTGGCTGGGAGGCATGTCAGCATGTATCTCCCTACAGTCTGTCTCTTTGCCACCGTGGCAAATCAATTCTTAATAAACCATCTGAAAGCTTCCTCTGCTATACCTTTCATTTCCCCTCCTCAAAGCTGCAGGGCAAATTAGCCTGCCAAGAGGATGATAGGGAGCAAGCGGCAGAAGAAAGCAACCGAGAGGGGGATGAAAAAAACGACCCAACACCTACAATTAAATTAACAAATCACTGTTCTTAATTAATCGGGGAATTACAAGCAGAACTGTGGGTTTGAGACGTGACTGATATGGCTAGCACTCCCTGCATCTGCTTTTGTTAGTGCTGCTGGGGTGGGGAAGAGGAGAGAGGTAAAGGGGGAGAGGAAAGGCAGATGAAAGCTTAATAAAAACTCTCCGCAGAGCCCCCTGAACAGAATAGCGAGAACGTTACCTCTACTCCTCCCCTTCTTTTCTTTGGTTTCCTTTTGCTCCCACTCTCTTATCCTTGTCATTCCTCCCTTACTTACGTCTTCTCCTCTCCCACTCTAACTAGCTATTTCCTTTCCCTTTTCCCCCTTACCTTCTCCCTGCCCCGTTCTCCCCCGCTTTGCTTTTACTGGTTCTCAAACCCATGCTTGCTAATGAGGTGTGGGATTGACAGCTGGATTACACCATCGCTTTGTAATCCTTTCATTTCTCTATGTAGGATAATCACACCGCAGACCGGGGCCTTACCTCCTGCCTCTAGGGGCAATCAACAATGTGTGTGTTTACATAAAAGCAGATGCATGTGTAATATTCAGTTAACTGTGAGTAAAATGTCCTGAGGTTAATGCAACTTTCGTTATCTTGACTGCACACTGGCCCAGAGTATGTCAATCGTCAAGCAAGACCACCAGAATTTTGCGACGTAGCCTACGAATGAATGAGTATTTATATATTATCGTGTCCATGCTTCAAGCAGCAAAAGTAGTCCATCTGCTTGCCTTCCAGCCTGTCTACATCTTCTCATCCCTTCTCCCTCAGAGATGAGCAAATATTGTCTTCCCTTTAACATAGCTGCTCCTTTAGCCCTTCTTCCTCTCTACCATTTCTCCTCCCTTCGTCCCCATCCCTTCTTTACCCCAACTCCCTCACAGGAGCTTGTTCCCTATGCGGCCACAGGATTCACTTTGTTTTTGATCATTCTCAGACTCAGAGCTAGACAACTTATCTGCTACTCTACATTCTCCCGGGCCCAGAGGAGAAAAGCAGGGCCTTTTATTACCCTCGCTCTTTGCCTCTTCCTCTGATGTGCAGAAAGAGACAACAGTCAGATAGGGAGAAGAAGCAGAAAGAGATTCAGGCCAGTGTGCTTTTAAAAACGTGTTGGTCCCAAGGCTTGAAATGGCTGTCTCATAGAGTTTGACCAACAGTATCACAGGGCTTTTAAAGTCTTACAAGCAAAAATGCTACATTGTCACAAACCAGTATTTGCCATTATACTCAGGGCTCAAAGTAACAGTTCTCCACAGCAATCATCCACTGTATTCTAGGATAAGCATGTGACCTTGATGTTGGAATCAACTGCAGGTTCAACAAATTAATATTCTTCATGGTTGTGGGTTGGGTTTTTTTTTTTTTTTTGATTAAGTAAGAGAATAATGTGAACATGAATGCAACAAACAAATCCTGATTGTAAAAAACTGAGCTGAATGTTTTTAAAGCACAGTGCTAGACTAGTGGCCACTGCAGAAATCCACAAGAGATTCACTACATCCTTGTGAATTGCACTATAACCCTTTATCCAACAACCTTCATCTGTTTATAAGGTTCATTGTTTAGTGCTGTGCAAATGTTGACTGAGTAACTGACTGTGTCCCAGTTATTAACACTCAACGAGAGCAGTTGCCACTATAATGATCTGTCTGACAGAATTTTGAACGCATTTGAATTTTATAGGGAAAGAGGAACAACACTGAGTTTCGCAATACTATGCGATTTCTACTATGTTATCACAGAATTTAAAAATCATTTTTAGGAAAATCATATTCTGGAAAAAAGCAAACAGTTTCCTTTTCCTGCAGATCTCAAACCTCAAATTTACTGCCTGTCTTGGACTTTGTGAGCAACGTGCACGGGGTTTTAACTGTGTTAACTTTGACACACTAGAATACCACAAGGAAGTATATGAATGCCAACATGGATGTGGAAACCTATTAAATTATTCACACCAATATCTAACATTTTAAGGCCATGTACGATAGATTAAAGCTGAGGTACGCATCAGATTTTCAAGATCAGAGATGACTTATTCTGCTTCACACTTCACACTTCTGCATTATTTTAGTATTGTTATTGTTTAGAATCAGAACTGCAGTTTTGACAGAAGAAGTGGCTTAATAAGTAACTGTCTCAAATTAAATCAAATCAAATCACTTTTATTGTCACATCACATGTGCAGGTACATTGGTACAGCACATGTGAGTGAAATTAGTGTTCATTAGTGAGAAAGGTGTAAAGCAAATGCTTACTGGCTCTTCTCATAGTTGTAGTTTTTCTTAAGATATCAGTTCTCATTATAGTTTAATTTTGGACTGAAATTTGTAACAATTTACATTTAATAATTGGAAAATAATAATAGCTGACAGATAAGGATTTGTGTAAACTGCCCACAATAGTAAAACAATTTAACATTTGAAAACAACCTCAAAGAAATTTCTACCAGCTAACACAGCCCCATACTACTGAGAGAAATGGGAATTCCCCTTTTGGGGAAATCAATAAAGTCTGTCAAAAAGCCAACATCTATCTTGACATGAATCAACAGAAACTGTTTGCAAAGACCTGGGCTCCTCTGAAAGCGCCTTTGTGAGCCCCTTATTAGCTTTTAGCCTGTCGAATAGCGTAGGACCAGACACCATGGGACTCATCATTGTCTTCTGATTAATTAACATTACTGGCACTGTGTTTGTCGACCCCCAGCTCCCCAGCTATCCTTTTCTTCCTCTGTCCCCTGTGTTCCCGCATAGTTTTCTTGTTCAGAGGCAATGATTCGCCTATGTGCTGAACTTAAGAACTTAATGGAGAACGTTCGCAAGAAGAGCAAGACACAATTAATGATTATCAGGCGGCCATGTCTTCTGAGGACTTCCATCCTTAGTTTAACCAAAAACAAGGGATCTTTAAGCAAAGGGAATGGGATATAAGATTTTAATGCTCTTGGATTTGCCCTGCCCACAAAGAGATCATAGAAATCTACTCTTGATTAGAAAAGGGTGCGAAATGGACAAAAGTCCATTAATTAAAAATAATGATCTCAGTTTGGGGAAACTAGGCAAACTGACCAGATAGGTGAGAATATTGTTTTCATACCGCTGTTATGAAATATTTTCACACAATAGTCCTAAATTAGATTTTACTATTTTAAATTTAATTATGTTTTGTTATAAGAAACTCAAGTTTAACAAAATTGAGGAGAGACAAATCATCCAAAGTGAGCTCATGCATATTTAATTATCTCAGTGCTAAAACAGTAATAGAAATTAAATTTGAAGCAGTACATCAAAAGAATCCTCAACTAGAAAATGGTAGTTGTGTCTTTCAACAACATTGCTTTCCCATAAAAAAATTGAGAATGTGATAAAGGTGTGGCAGCTGGATCATCATTTTTTGGGTTGCTTTCAGAGTGACTTGATTTCCAAGTGAATCAATTAGGATCTAATTAAAATCCTGCCATAGACAAACTGAGGAATTAAGAATGAGTGGGCAGGATTAGACCACAACAGTGTCTGGGTGTAGGCCAGAGCTACAGAGTAGTGGGCAGCCTCAAAGTATCATAATGTGTTGCTGTTTTTCCTTTTGTGTCTTTTCATAATGAACAGCATAAAATAGCACCATAAATGCTAAAATGCTGGCTGTTTCAGGGAACAGAGCCTTATCGTATACTTCCTTTTCAACCCTGATCAGAGGAAAGTGTCTGTCCTTCTGTACCCCACCCTTTATTTCACTCTCCTCTCTGGCAGTAGCCTAGCTTAAAGACATGGTCACTGTGACTCTTGAGGAAAGAGAAAACAGTCTTGTAAGCTTATCATTATCCTGCTGGTGTAATCCCTGTCCACCACATTGCAGCAAAAGAGCAGCCCTGGGAGTGCCTTGCATTCCTCTTGCTCCTTGTGAAAAAACTATTTCACCAAAGACAACAGGGACACCTTACAACAGCTCCTCCGCAGTCTTAGACTTTATGCTGCAAAAAAGAAAAAAAAAGGGGGAAAAAATAATCTTTTTAACCTTAGACAAAATGTGCATGTGTGTAAGACAGAGGGAGGGCAAGAGACAGAGCCCTAGTAGTGTCCCCTTGTCATCTTACAGCCTTCAGAGCCCATGCAGACCATCTGTGCATTAAAGAGGTAGAGCCCAAGCAAAGTATTTAAATGGGTTTAATGTCTTCAAGAGGGCCATAACCTTGGTCCTGTAGAAGCCCAGAAGACCCATCATACCAAGGCAGGAGGTCTCTTAATGTACAAAGCAGATGACAAGGATACAGAGTTCACACACACCACCGAGTAACTCAATCTGCAGGAAGTCTCTCACATTTTTTCATTCATTCTCGTTTTCCCTTTTACCCCTGTCACCCTTGTCCCTCCTCCCCAAACAAAAGGAGAAGATGTCAAAAAATCCCATTAAAAAATAATGGCCTCCACCTGCTTTCTTTCTTTTCTCATTCCCTCCTGCTTGCCTTTCTAATGACCAGCTTGGAAAAATCTGGAGGTTTCCTGCTATGCACAGATCACCAGTCAACCACCCCAGTGCACAGTACATTCGGCGACAAAATGCACACACCGAGCATGCAAAAGCACATAACCACTCCGCCGCATGATTTCCCAAGCCTTATAGTATTCATCAAAGGGCAGGTTTGCAGGTGTACCCCTCATCCCACCAACGCTCCTCATTAATCTCATAAACCACTTGCGTCTAGACTTTAACAGGGGAAGAAATGTTCAACCATGTGGTTAAGTCATCTATATGAACCTCTCTGAAAAATCCACACAAAATTCTCTGAAACAGCTATAAATCACACATGAGGTTGCAAATTAAGTAAATAAATGTCAACTGGATATTTGTAAGAGCTCCCTGAGGTCAGATTAGTCTTTGGTCTGACGGTCATAAACCAGCACCTGAAGTGTCTTCACTGCTTTACAAAACGTCCAACAAATGTCAGCCCTGTGCTTTTCTGCAATCAATAACCACTGAAAACAGGACTGTGTGATCTTTTCTCGATGGCTGAATATCCTTACAAAATTACCCATAAACCATGTAATGATTGAAACAGATGGTGTGGACAGAATAAAGATTTGTGTGGTATTTTGCACCATAAGAAAGATTTGATAGTTTTATGGGAGAGCGCAGCACTGATTCTTCTTAACGCTACAACTGATGAGATATTCCTGCAGTGTATGTTTTAACTGTTAGACAATAGTTCAAAAAACAAAAGCTCTTTTCCTTCTTTAGATTTACATATTCACATAACAAAATGTGGTGGGCCTTGAATGATTACAGGATATGTAGAAAACTGTTGGCAGTAGCTGATTAAACCAAAGGATTACTCAAAAGAATATTGTGAGATACAATGAATAAAAACTAGTAACAAAGGAAAGAAAACAATGTGCATGATTTAAGAAGATGACTACTGCATCAACTATTCCAATTTGACCTGTACAATATATCAGTTGACCAAAATCACATAGTTTCTCCAGCAGCTCCAACTTCACTGTTTGAAATAGTCACTTCATTATCTGCAGCACAGCATGCATCACAGCAGAGTAGATGGTACTGTAGAGTTCAGCAATGTTTTTACTGTAAGTTATTCACTAGTTTTGGAGCAACTATGCTGTAAAGTTAATAAATAATGAACCAATCATGAAGCATTTGATATCCACGTCTTTTTTTTTTTTAACTTCTTAAAGTCTGCATCAGCATTGGCTGCAAAATCTAATCTCCATGAGGACACCTGTCTGCTATCGATCCAGATAAAACTACAGGCTGTTTGTCAAGAGATTTGGGGCAAAACAGGTCATCAAAAGCATCTAACTGTGTTTGAGGGTGTAGGGATAGAAAACAAAATGGTGCAGGAAGGGCAGGAAATGTTACCCTAATTCATGGCATATTATTAAAACCTGTAAGGCACAGCATCTGTTAGTGTATTTGTAATGGCGTGCCATTTTTTTTCATATGGAAATAGTTCTGTGCATTAAACTGGGGGTGAAATTGATACTTACTGTATATCAACTTCTGAGCTTCAAGTTGAAAAATGATGTTAAGAATGCAAAGCCTATAGCAATAACAGCCCAGCTATTGGATTTTGAAAAATCACCTTAAGTCTCATAGGAAAGCCTCACTAACCAAGGCATGTGAGACTCATCACCCAGGGCCTGCTGGGAGAGATTTTCGGGAAATAATATCCTGGAAAAAAATTACAGCTCTTAACGTTTTGTTTTATTCAGAATTCGAAGTTCTCTGTTGTATATTTGCTCGTATTAGGGCATTCTCAAAATGAGCAAAACTCAGAGTATGCTAGAAAATACTATAAATGTGACAAGAAAAAAGTGGCACTGAGGGGAGAGAGAAAGGATGTGGGTCAGAGAGGCAAGTCATAGATTTATACGGCATCAACTGAAGTTGGAATTTCTACTGAATGGTAGCATCCCTGTCTAAGGTGAGAGCTGGTGTATATTTATGTGTGCGCATGGGAGGGAGCGGAAGAGAGAGAGCGAGTATGAGATATAGAGAAAGAATGCTTTGTGGATCAGAAAACATGTTTATGAGTCGGGACAAAGGAAAACCATTCTATTAAAAACAGAACTGGTCACCTTAATAGAGACATTCAGACGCTCTGGCTGATATCACTGGAGGGGTCTCGTTTTCAGCACGAATCTGAGCATCAGTGGAGGTTCTAAAAACAGTGACAACTGCAGGAAAAATCTACAGTTCTTTCTGAGAAGCTGCACCGTGGATGTCAACATCCTTAAAGCTCAGGTACTGACATGTCAAAAAAGAAGGACCTCGCAGAATTCATCAACTATGTCCCCATGTTCTCTCTCTCCCTCTCCTCTCTCACTAAACTCAGACAAATACCACCACAGTCGCAAACACAGAAAGTGAGGGCTGCCCAAAACCACCAGTAACCCAAACAAAGTCCAAGGTCAGCAGAGTGGGCTCACTGAGCTGAAACCACCAACCCTGGCTTTCATTACCAGGAACAGAATCAGCAAAGGGATGCAGGGACACATGGGATGAGGTTACATTCACCAGCTCTGTTTATCTCTATTGGGTTGGCTTGAGTCCAACTCATAGCTTCTCTCTCATTTGCGAGATACAAAAACTCCAAATGTGTTGATCCAAGCATCAACACTTTAAATTATTGTACAACTCACTGTTTGTCTGCAGAAACAGAGAAGAAATAGGACCTTTCTCTGAGTTGTGTTTACTTGTGTTATACTGATTTTACAAGTAATTATTCAGTGTTAAAGGTCTTGGAATAATATGCTAGGAGAAGCTGTCATAGGTCTGATCAAAACAAGGCATAAAAAACGGGACATCGTTAGCACTCGATGTGTCATGCATACATATACTAACAATATTAGGAAAAAGCACACACAGAGACTGAAAAAGACCTCGCATTTTTTTAAAGACGTTAACTCACCCTCTTAAACCCCTCCTATAACTATAAAGACAAACATGGCATTTGCCATTATCAATACTGAGTGTGCTGCTAATATGTGCATGTTAAAAGTATAACAATCCTCAAAAGTGTTGCATTTAGAGCAGCCTTATAATCAATCAGAATCCATTATGCAGTGTGCTGTTTAATGTGTGTTTCAGCTATTAACTTTGGAACTGGCATGGGTTTCCAGATAAATAAAGAGCAGATCAATTCCCACAGCCAGAACAATGCAGCGTGCAGAATTAATTCTTTTTAATGTTTATTGGATAGATTGTGCTTGTCAGCGAAACAGTTGGCCACAATGCACAGAACATTTAGAGGATGATCTAAATGAGCACCATTGTTCCAAAAAGACCAAGAACAATATTACTAATAATAATAATAATAATAATAATAATATGAAGAAGACAAAGAAGAGGACTGAGAATCTCTAAGTGACCAAACTAACACCACCCAAAAGAAAGAAAATATAAATGGCTGATGGCTGACTATAAACATGCCAATAACGTTTTTCTTGTCAAATGTAAACCACAATATAAAAATTTAATAAATAAATAACATTCCACAAACTTTGGAATATTGGGGTTCCATACAAATTTCATTTTGACTTTACAAAGAGATTTCACTGTGGCCTTGAACATTGTTTTAGGAAATTTTGGTCATCAGAGTAACTGAAAATTATAAAATGTGAACTGTAAAACCTTCCATCTCCGGTTACTGACCTGCTCTGTGGGCTCAGGCATTTTACCCATCATGGTCAAGGTCCCAGTTCTGTCCTCCCCATTAGTCTCCCCAGTGAGATTAGACTCCCACACAAGCACACACATACACAAATTATTATATATATATATATATATATATATATATATATATATATATATATATATATATATATATATAGACATACATATATATGTGTGTGTGTCTGTGTGCACGCATGTGTGCCTGAGTGGGTGTCATTACTTCTGCCCCTATCTGACGGTTTTGGGTTAAATAATGTTATTATTAAAGTTTTTCCAGAGCTGCTCCCTTGCCTTCCTCCAGTGACACCCTTACCAGCTATAAATCAGCTGCCTGAGTCCTGCAAATCACATGGAGTGAGTGTGTGCTTGTCTAAATGTGTGTGTGTGTCTGCTTGACCACTGCAGCTGTATTCTCAAACACACATGAAGATGACACTGCAGCTGTGAACATTTCAAGCAACGCCGATGAAAACTATTGAATGCGAAACTTTAAGAATGTGCTTTCCGTGTGACTTGAAAGTAACCTCGCAAATAAACTATAAATCTGATTTATGAGCAGATATCATGATGGGTTTGCTGTGATCGTGTGAACCTGACTTTAGTATGGTTTACATTAGGAGGGAAAGTGCCATGAAAATGATGCTTAGGCCTCTGTTGTTAGTGGTAAAATGAATTCCTAACACTGAAAGCAACCATGTTAGACCACTAAAGATTAGTTTATGTGTAGAGTGAGAAAGAGAGACAATTTCATCTACCTGAGACCAAACTAGATAAATAATGCTCTGTGAAATAAATGGCTTCTGTGCAGCAGTGATGGCTCATTCCGTGATTGTTTGTGATTGTGTTGACACCCCCTGCTGGGCTGAAGACATCACTACCACACTGAGAGCAAGTTCACTGCCAGTGACAATGTCCCGCATCCAATCCCACTCCCAGCCAAGATATAATATGCTGAAGTTAATGAAACACTAAAATCAAGCTGATATCTTCTTTCACTCTTATATCACTCCAGCAATGAACACAGACAGATAACATAAAACAAGCAAAAAAATAATGTACTGTATCATTTTATATATCCTTAAATCAAAATTTCACTGGTGTATGTGTGCGTGCGTCTGTGCACGCGCACACTCAGGAAAAAGAGTCTAGACAGCTGTATCCCCGGCAGGTCTCTCACAGCTAAGGAGAGTGAGAAATATATACCGCGCAGCTGCCGAAGACACAGTCGACCCACAAAAGAGCTATTGTGCGCCCACAGCAAAACAATACAGCTTAGCTGAGCTATGAGAAAAAAAACCATTGGAATCAATAGAGAATTGCAATTAGCCCACATTGGCAGGAGCAGTGCCAGATTAGACACAGGATGTCGATTCCATTTCCTGCACTATAGGGCCCTCAAACTTGGTTGGCTCATTGTGTAATTGGAACAATACAAATACATTTGGGAAAGATGGAGTGTGAAGGTGATAGTGCTAAAAATTACTGTAATGAAGATAAAGATGATGATAATACTCTTAAGACACTGAACAAGGTCAAAAACACAAAAATAAATGCAAGCGGGTATAACCCAAAAGTAACAGGCAAACATTTACAGCATCATTGCATAGAATATAAACAAATGCATGGATGCGTGTTACTACATGAGTTATATTTTTACAACATCGCACTGCAACAACAGACCAGGGTAATTACGAGCACAAAATTGCTCCAGTTTGCAATTTCTGACATCACACGAGCTTCACATGTACATACCCATGTGACTAAAATGATTATTTTTACATTTCCACTTTTACGACAATTTTCCAAATGCACAAGTGGTGCTTCGGTAATCTTAAAAGCAACGTGGCCAAGCACTGAAAGAAAACACATCACCATACACACCTCCTTTTACTTCCTTCAGTGCAAACAATGAGGTCTTTTGCTCACCCTCTCTCTAGCCTTGACAGAATGCAAAATAACTGACTTGCTAATTAAAGGGCTTACCTTTAAGTATGCCCTGACCTTGCAGTACATCCCTTGAAATCAGCACAGAGTAGAAGCTTTGTGAGAAGCCAGGTTGGCAGGGACCTTTGGAAGCGTGCACCCCATTATTCCTCTGGAAGAAAAAAAAAAACATTGAAAGACATCGATAAACATGGATTCCATTGATTTCTTTCCTCATTTTTGGCTCCAAGCTTTGGAGAAAAGCAGCATAAAGAACAGTTAGCAGAAATAAATTCAACAAGTTTATCAACTCTTTCTGCTTGTGGCTAGATGTGATGCTGATTAAATGGTCACACAGTCCAATGTCAGTGATAAAATGTGCTGTGTTAGTCGCTCCATGAAGAAACCACCCCAGACAAAATGAGGACAGATGTAGTTAAAAGTATTGTACTCAGGCTTAAGTGACACGCGCGCGCGCACACAGGCAGCACGCGCACAGAGGAAACCTGCATGAATGCAGAATAATTGTCTCCCTGCTTACTGTGGGTCTTGTACTAACGGAGAGGTCCAGGGATATGAGGGGGGAGCAGCACGCCTGTGCGCACTAATCAAACGGTCTGCAGTCAACTTTGCACCCAGCATTTAGCGCTCACTGTTGTTTAAATTAAACGATCTGACCCACTACAGCCATGGCACACAAGCAAATGCACGCGCCCGCACACACGCACGCACACACACACTAGCAAGATTGGCTGGACAGGAATGGAGGTTCAACACACTGCGGGGGCATACCGCAGGAGCACAACATTTTTTCAGTCTTTTTCCGATATCCATATAGCAGGAGAGCAATTGCCTCCGTCTGAGGCGGCGGAGAGAGAAAGATTTAGGAGCTACTCCGAGCTCCGTTAATAGTCCACTGGCGCCGACTTAATTCTGGATTCATGAAATGACGAAAAAGGCTGAAAAACACTACATAACTTTAAAGTTAACTTTTGCAAAGGCATCGCTTTTTTGACAAGTGAAACTTAAGGGGCTGTAGCTTAAATAAGCGACATGACCAAGTCAGTTTGAGAAAAGAATAAAGGTATCACCTTGGGTGAATAACTTGTGCCGTGATTTAAGTTGTGTATGACAAATGATGATGACCTGCCAGCGATTTAGAGAAATACTGACAAGGCTTATACGGAGCGGACCTCGAGACTTACTTTTTTTCTTTTTATACACTGAAATTCATTAGGGAACCAATTAGCGTGCCTACTTGTAGGGGGATAACGGCGAGCCCCGCGTTGCTGTACCAACACACACCACGGCTTCCTTCTGGCTGCATGACTTTATTCGAGCTTATGTGCTGTATCAGAAGCTTTAGTAAAAAAATGAGAAATCTCACCCAGAATGTGTCAAGAAGAAGGGCTGCTGTCAGGACCAGAGCGAAGTCAGTTCTCATCGTGGCGAGGAAGCGACTCAATGCTGCCCGGACAAAAGAACCAGAAAGAGGGTCGGTTCGTATTTTTCTTTTCCAAAAATTATTCCCCCTTTCTCGGTCAGACTGTTAGTTACGTCCCTCTGCGCGCTTAGTGAGTGTGCTGCCCCGAGTTTCCCCGGCTCTCTCATCTGCAGGTGAGCGCTCCGCTCAGCACCAAGGCGCAGCCAGCGTCACTCTCCAACCCCTCCTATCACTCGGTGCAGGAAAACTCCACACACGCACTTAAAGAAACACTCGTTGGCGCTTTGGATCAAACAGACGCACTGCTAACGTCTTTCCGAGGACCCCGACATTTCAAATCCATGTCCTATTGCGAAGGCGTCGCAGTTTTATGGTCGGATGAAATATGCCCAAACATATGGCAAACTCGTCAAACATCAGCCATCAAACTTCCAGCATTGCTTTACAAGCATGTAGCTTTAACATATGTTCATTAATAGATTTCTCCAGTTAACCAGTTGCACGAATGTGCGTAGTTTGAGTAAACGGAGTAGGTCAGGGTTGGTTAAAACAAGGTAGCATGTGCGACATATTGGCGACTTAAAGCTCCAGGTGACCGGGACAAGTATTAAGAAAAGTGTGTTAAGAAAAAAAGAAATGAAGAACGAAGCGACTATTTTTTTAACATGACCCAACAGATGGTGTTTTAATAGCAAAATACTTTCCATTTATATTAATACACCATTAGTCATGCATTTTGCTGATTACTTTGAATAGTATCGAGGTTTGTGGTATGTCTTAACAGATGTACATTGAATTTTTTTTTTCTTTGTGATAATCTGAAGCAAAGTCTTCATCTGCCACAGTGAGGCCTGGAGGGGTTTAAATCCTTTATGTGGGTACAGAAGTTCAAAGATGTTAAACAGAACTTTTCATTTTGTTGACATGTGGAGTTACGGGATGAGACTGAGGCTCACACAATTTCAATACTGGCTGGCATTTGGCAAACTCCCCAGAAATGTAGCCTTTGTTTTCAGCCAATCTAGTACGTTTTCTGAGACTATAAAAGAGAAAATTCACCAAAAGAAAAGTCTAGGTTAATGTTAATCAAATGTTAATTCAAAAGGTTTTTAGTGTGAATCAAAATGTCTGACAAAAGCTGAACTTAGCTTCTTTTTTCTTCAACTGCGCTGCCCCCCACCTGCTCCCCAAAAAGGTCTCCTAGCTAAAAAGGGCAGACAAGCCTATGTCCAAGAACTGGACCTTGCATCCCCATTAATCTGGGTCAACTTATTGCCTGCAGCCTATTAGTATAAGCAGGACATGTACCCAACCAGTTTCTTGTGGCTACAGAAAACCTTTCTGAACAAAAAAAAACATCATATTACAGAGGACGGACTGCCTTTCTGGCCTTTTGAGCTGCTAATGACCTTTATATTCTGGTGTCTGTAATTGGCAGACTGGTCTCCATATCTGCTTAGTGGACCAATAGGTTCTAACCTTGTGGAAAACTGTACAAGAGTGTATTCAACAAATTCCCTCTGTGCAAAATGTAGGCATTTTACCACCTCTCTCATCCCAGTCCCTTTGTCACAAAGATGAACATTCATACCCACAGTCCTTTATATTCCTCGTGGCTCTTGTAATATGCTGAAGGTTTCTGTCTGTCTGGTATGCTGTGACTGGCAGGTCTCACTTTCTCTTTATCTCTCTGTGTTGTTTTTGTGTCCAAGAGAGGGATTTAGTATATGTGCATTAGAACAACACAGAACTCTGAGGTTTTGTAGTAATGCAATGTAAACTATGATTAATGCAGTGTTAAGATATGGATAAGCTTTATACACAGTTCTAACAATATTCAGCATCCATTCAGACAGTTTTGAAAGAAATGAGTCATGCTAGTATGGTGCAGGACAGCAGGTAGAAGGCCTCTCTGCAATATTTAAAATGAATCAGCTAAAGCAAAATGCAATATAGCCACATCTTATTGTGTGCACCACTTTTTATTAAAGAATAGCACCACTGGCAAGCCTACTGCTGGTTCACCGATGCCAAGGGCAAACAGCAGGAACTGTTCGGTTTGCATTTGCAAAAAGTTCTGATATAGCTTTAAAACAATTGATAAATAAACTCAATACTTCAAGTTGCTAAGAGCTCAACTTTGAACTACAGACATTCAGTTATAAACTATTAAAAGACTTGGGAGTAAAACACAGAGTAGATTTTGAAACTGCACTTTCTCTCTAGTCACCAGCATGGCAACATGTCACATGTCAGGTAGGGTGTTGCAGGATGTATTCGCAGCTCGGCCCAGGAGGTCACAATTACAGGCTAAACACTGCCTGTGGAAACACAGCACTTGTTGATCTGAGTTTTCTCTCCCGTGAAAGTCACGCTACATGCCCACCCAACACAGTGACCTCCACTTACTTACTTTCTACTTTTAGAGGACACACTACTTTTTGAATCGTTGCTGAATGTTGGCATTAGATTTTAATGGTGTGCTGCAGAACTGCTCACTATGAAAACAATTAATCAGGACACTGCTCTGTTAGTCTCGGAGACCTTAACATTTTAGTCAGAGGACACCGGTGAAACAATCAAACTTGCTGTAAAGATATTTAAAATATACTTTAAAAATATCTTAATTGTTTTATGATTATTAAGCTGATAATGATGATGGTTGTTGTTGTTATTTTTAAGGTAGTTTCTAGGAAACAATGTGAGAAAACTGTGCAGTTTTGTTGGTATATTATTATACCTGCTTAATATGGTTTGCTGTCAAAACAGTATCACTTTTTTTTCCTGGTGTGTCACAACTGGATATTTGAAGTGGATCCCCTGGGACCTGGGTTTTGAGCTGTGTGCATTAGGTTTGTTACCACACTTGGTTGTTATCACACTTGGTTGGATTTGGATCTGAGGAGGCTGAAGACATGGCCAGTACCTGCATGTTCTCAGAGCTTTTCCTGAGCATTTTTCATTGTGTGGCAGAGTGCAGAGTGCTGTTGGGGATCAGTGGGTGTTGTTGTCATTCCTTGGTGTTCTTGGTCTACTAGAATGTTTATGTGGATAGCATATATCAAACTAATATCAATATGAATGCCAGGACCCAGGGTTGCCCAAAAGAACTTTGCATTTTAGAGAATCAAAGTTTGTCTGTCAGACATTTTAATATGGAGGCTGTCTTCTTTTCTGGTTTTTTATTACATTATTTAAGAATTCTATATGAATATTATCTAATGGTTTTTGGCTTTTTTAGTGAGCTTTGACCTAATTTCATTGTGATGCTATGAACAATGGTATAATGACAATAAAGTATCTGATGTCCTATATTTGATCTAAAGTTTTGATCAGTTATTTATTTATGTCGGAATTAAGCGATAGTTCTCTACGCTTTCTCAGGATATTTCAGAGTTTTCTCATGAAACGATGAATCCAAGATTGAAATTTGTCAATCATATGTATGGATGTGGTTGACATTTACAGAATTTACAGAGGAGGTCTGGAGAAAGTTTTAACAGTGAGGGTCCACAGTTATCTGTAAAACATGGTGGAGGTTAAGTCATTGTTTGGGGCTGCATTGCAGCCAGTGGTGTTGGGGATGCAACAATGATCCCAAATACACTACCACTGGAGTAAAAGCATAGCTGGATAGAAATACACTATAAGTCATTGATTGGTCTGTGCAGAGCCTGGACATAAACATTACTGAAGCAGTGTGGGATCATCTTGACTGAGACAAACAAAAGGCATCCAGCATCCAAAGAAGAGAGAACTATTTCTGAAGACTACTGAAAGGAAATGCAAAAAGCGTGCCTAAGAGAGTTAAGGGTGTGTTGGACAATAAAAGTGATCATACCAAACATTCATGATCATCAGACCTGTACAAATTCAAACTCACCTTATATACTTTATTTTTATTTTTTGGTATGTTTCAATAAGTCATTGCTCCTATTTCCCATTTTCCTTGAAAAATTTAAAGAAATTAGCGGGTTACTCAATACGTTTGCACTGTAATATAAATAAGTTATGTTATTATGTTATAAGATTTTCATACATTCCATGCTAAACAACTTCTCATCCTCTAAAAAGAAGTGTGGTGGAGAGTGATTCTTTTTCCCCTTTATTTTCTTTGTGTTCTTTGTTTATTTCAAGTTTTGGGAAGACTGTTCAGAAGAAAGGCATTTAAACCAAACAAAATTATTCTTTGGGTGCAAATGGTATATTTACTTTTTCTCCCTCTTCTTTTTTCTTCCAGTAGGCAAGAACAAGAATGTTATTAAAAAAGGATTTCATTAAAGCACTCATGTAGGTGATGTATTCCCCCTTCCCAAAAAGACCAGCCACAAACGATCTTTTGCTGATGATGATATCCATGTGTTGGAATCTTTAACCGTGGTTTTCCAGTCTAAATTTTCTAGTAAGTAACGCCTAAAGGAATTGCACATGGATTTTGTTTACACCAATAGTATTTTAAAAAAATATATCAACAGCATGATCTTTTATTGCAGACTTTACACACATGAATATTAACTTTCTTTACTTGCTTTGAAATATCTGATGTATTTCCTTATTTTTTTTGTGGGATTTTTAAAAAGAAATAACAATGAATGTAGGCGTGGATGGCCTGGAGTAAAAAAGTTGAACTTCACTACTTAAACACACTGTTAAAATAGTATTGGAGATGGCATACTGCATTTTTCAGCTTTATCTCAATGGTCCAATTTATATAAAAAGAAAAAAGTCAGACAGGTCAATGTTTAGCTATTAAAGTGAATTTGATATCATGTCAATAAACTTGAAAGTGTGTGACAAATATTGATTTTGCTAGTTAATGTGTGCCTCTGTCTGGGCATGACACTCCAATCATTCTACTTCAGTCGGTTCAGCTTCTGAGAAGTATTTGCTAACTGAGGTGCTGTGCCTTAGCTTTTTATTTTTTGCCAGATTGTTCAGTTTTCCTACCTTCTACTAAGCCTATGCTGACTTCTTATTCAGTTAAGTTCATTCGTAGTGTAATTTCCCCATTAGAAATAACTCCTCGTCTCCCTGTGCTTCAGGCCCACAACCTCTTCACCAGCTACCTGTCTGCCTCGCTTAGCTCCACACTCACTCTGTCACCAGCAGCCTTGATTGTCTGTACTGCTTTAAGCTTTACGCCATCAGCTTGCCCCGCTGCCTGCCACATTCTTTACTCGGCCCATCTACAACCAGGCCCAGTCATCTGCCAGCCAACGCTTAGCAACATTAAAGCTCCTGTCCACAAGTTGCAGTAAATGTTGTTTAACTTCTACATCGTTTATATCTGTGTCCATCATGTGCGTCCACATAGACTCAGTTCCTTAATAGGGTCTATGCTTAAAGCTCTTGGCACAGATAGAGCATTGTATTACTCCACACATTATACGAATATACCAAGAAGCAACAACTAGTTCATTCTCAGACAAAACTGTGATAACATTAGCTGGGCAAACAAGTTAAGGTTAGTGGTTATCTAAGCTAGCAAATTAAAGGCATAGAAACTGACATTGGATATTGGCCGAAATAATAGTCGCATTAGCTCACTCGCTCATTAGTTGGTTGTCTGTTGGCATTTGCTGTTTTTCTGCACTTCTGAGAGAGGGTTAGTCCTCGCTTTGACACAGCTTCCTTTGTTTTTATCTGCATGAAAGGAAAATAACCTGTAGGGAGTCCGCAGCAAAGTTCCATGATGTGTTTTGATTTGATGTGGCTGCTAAAACGGAGGAGGAACTAATAAAATTAACAATGAAACTGTAACATTTAGGGCTTAACAAGCATGAAGGCAGACTTCTAAGACCTTACCCAGCCAGTGTTACTGACATTATTATTTATTACACCTGTGCTGTTTTAAAGCTCTGTTCAGTATGCCCCAGTACCAATCTGTATGCTAATTCGAAACAGGGACTGTGTCTTTTGGTTTTTTAACAGAGTGGAAAAGTTTTCTAGAATTAAGGGTCTTCCAAAAAGTCATCCCCCTACCCCTAAAAAGCCATGAAAATGTTTTATTTTGCTGTCAAGTTAAAGCTGAGTCAAAGCTCTTTTAAAGCTGCGTTCAATAACACAAATGTGGCACATTCTCCTGGATGTGGGAAACACAAAGGTCTATTTCTTATGGATTAGTTAGTTAGTATATATTGTGAACAGTATGTACACTACTGCAAGCCTTTTCCCTAGCATTTATAAACATAAAAAAAACCCACAAAGGATTTTTTTAAAATTATGATTTAAAACTCTCTGCCATAGATGTTTAGGAGCAGACATTTTTCAGCATGTCTTTAGCAAATAATGGTGCTAATGGACCATTATCCAAACAGGGTTATTATTCTTCAGTTTGCCATTTTTGATATTTCAGAAGCAACTGAAATTTGTTTTAGTTTTTTTAAACCTATTGTGTCACAGTTTTCCTTTCCAGCTCTGGACAGCAGGAATCCAATTTGACAGTGATGACAGGAAATCTAAATTTGAATTTATTACGAGTTTGATAGCAAAAGAACTGCATGAGATTCATTAAAGAATCATCTTTAAAGCATATAAATACCAGCAAAAACTATTAGATTAAAACAGAATTGAATTTCTGTTGATCATTAAAACATGAACAGATGTTTCAATAATGTATCTTGAGTAACTGAGTTTTAAATAAAGAAGGGTCAAGCATAAATACAGGGCATGTGCTTATCATAATTTGTCAGCAGACAGTAGCTATGGAAAATGCAATCATATGAGCCTATTTTGAATTTGTTCAAAAACACCAGCATCATACTGTTAAACTCAGATTGGGAATTGCCACTAAGCTGCGTATCGGGTGCTTCATTATGTCATCTTTTATTACTGTATTCAAAATAGTCAAATAAACTGAAGCCTGGGGAGTAGCAAACAGCTGGTTCTAATAGCAATGAAAGTAAGTAGGGGAGACAGGTGGCATTGCTCTTACTTGTCTGTGCACATATTCTAAGGGGGGCAGTCATCGTGCTCTCCTGATAATGATGCTTTCATTAGCCATTGGGATGCCAGACATGTCCCTTACACTAAAATCAGAAGGGATCTCTTTGTGTGTGTGTGTGTGTGTGTGTGTGTGTGTGTGTGTGTGTGTGTGTGTGTGTGTGTGTGTGTGTGTGTGTGTGTGTGTGTGTCTCGGGCACTCAGTGAACTGATTTGGTTGCAGTTTGGGTTTCACGTTTGTATTCTTGTCTCCACTTCACTCCGAGCCCATTAATGCAAATTATACTGAGAAAAGAGAGTGAGTTAAAGTGCAAAGGGTAAAAAGTAAACCCGCTGAGCGTCGTAGCAATCTTTATAAAAACTGTTAAAATTTTCTCTCTTTACGCGCCATCAGTAAGTCTGAATAGTCTCTTAAAACGTAGAGATTCTCTTGTCGCCCGCTGTACTAGTTTGTAAGAAAATATGGCTGACACATTTTTTTGGGGAGGATTTTATTTTTGTGGGGTATGAGGATATGATCCCATCATTCCTTCTGGATTATGCAGCCTCTGGGGTTTCCCTGTGTCAGCCCCAGTATCCTGTGGTATTGCCAGTTGCTGACGCAGGAGGCAAGGCCCTCAAAGGTTGATGACAGATTCAAAGACCCACTGACAGCTCTGGAACAATGACCCGGGCAGGGATCAAGGAAATTCTGGGCTTGGAGCAAGACAGAATACTATTGTTTGATTTCCCATCTTTGATGGAGACACAGTGGAAAGAAAATACAGATTGATATCCCTAGTGGCATAGCAGTGGCATGGAACCTTATGATATTCAGAGATCAGAAAGCCAGCTGCAAAGTGGTCAGGCGAACAATGTGGAGCGGTGGGTGTTACAGCCTGTGAAATGCATGGAAAAAGAATAAAAAATTGTCAGGAGAATGTGAAATTGTGCCATTCAAATTTGCCCATCTGCCAAAATGAGTCATAAAAAGTCCTATGGTGTATGTTTAAGAGAGTCAAGAGTCAGCTCAAAATAGGCAAGGCTATATATTTGAAACTGTAAATTTAAAGTATTTACCTTTAATTATTTAAGATACACAAGTATCTATAGCGTTTGAAATTCCCAATCCATCACTATTTGCTTCCCATATGGAAAAGATATATATAAATCTTATAAAGTTTGTATCAGTCTTGTGTGAAACTTGTATGAAAAGCATACAAGAGTGAAAACAGATATAAGATCCCTTGAAAAATCATATAAATGAAACTTTTTTGGATACTTACTAAAACAATATATGAAAGTAATGAGAAAGTGGCCACTTTCATGAGTAAATCATATAAGCCTTATATGATTCACTATATGAAGTAGGCCACATCTTATGCAAGTCTTATATAAGTTCTTACTATTTCTTTTCCATATGGGTTTAGACTAAAAGGATGAGAAATATGATAACAATGGTACTGTGTTATGTTACTAGCTGTCAGTCACATTTCCAACTTAAGAGCTGGACTGAGAGCACAGACGAGTCCATCAACTGTAAATCACGCTCCATTCTATTTTATTAATAAAAGCTCAATCATATATCGCTGCCTGTGTGAAAACTTTGAAAACAACTACAGGGGCTTTCATGTGAAGGCACGAGCTATGGCCTATGAATGGACAAATATGTGAGGACTAGTGGAGAGGTGTTAAAATTATTCGGCAGGGAGAATTTTTAGCAGCTATGGGAGGCACTCAGTGGAGATGCCCCTAAGGCTGATGGGGTGCTTTGATCAGAGATGGAGGGACACGCCTGTTAAAAATCAGCAGTTGCCCGCTCCCCTTCTGTCTCTTTGTATCCCTCTCTTCCTCTATCCCTTTTTCCACTTCTCCATTTCTCTGTTTTTCTTTCTCATCCTTATAATCGCTCATTTTCCTTTCTTTCTGTTTTTTGCTTATGAGTATCATTTTCCTACCTTCTGTCTTTCTTGTGGAAACACGTGTTTACTAAATGGTCAGGAGAGCTCCTAATCCCATCTATAGGAGCAAATAACCTAGAGTGTCCCCCAGCAAAAGCTACATAAGACAAGTGGGATTAATAACTACCCGGTCCACACAAAGAAAGGCGTTCACACTTGACTTCCTGCAACATATATACGCTAATAAATCATTTAAATCCAATCCAAATGCATGGAGGAAAACAGCAGCAATGGATATAGACTGACTGCACCCACATTTTTGTTTTGTTCAATATGGTATTTCAATTTCTTTGATTTCACAGCAGACTATTTATTTCTGAAAACACTTTCCCGGTGATTTGGTTTAGTGCTTCACTTTATGTCTTTTCCAGGGTTGGTTCAGCATGGGGATTCTCTGACACCGAGCAACAGTAGTGAGTAAATTATTCCATTCAATTATCTGAGCATTTGCTCAATATAAATACCATCTGGGTGCTTGAAATAGATTAGTTTAAGGCCATACTAAATTATTAAACTATTCCCAGTGAACGAGTCCCCATTCCCCTTTAAATGAGGCAGACTTATGGGGTTCATACCAAGCCTCTGGTCGTCTGACTCGTTCAGCACTTAAATCGCATCTCTCTGGAACACTGTGACAGAATTCCCAACAGGAATGAGAAAGCGGTCCACCGTCACTTGACCCTCGCTTCTTTCCACTGGCCAAACGGTTAACCCATTTACTAGACTAACAGGCCTGGCCTTACAAGCACAAATTGCAGAAATAGAGTTGAGCTCTAGCTCAGTATAGAATAGGAGGAGATGTTAGCTGTCTGATTTTGGTAGATGACTTTAAACCATAATGTGTTTAGCAGGAGTTCTCAACCACATGAGTTTATCCTTCCACATGACCTCAGTCACTCTTTTTTCCATCTCACACAGCTCAGACAACAGACCTACAGCAAAGGATTTCTCATTTATTCAGCACGCTCCCTCTGGAGGTCCAAATCAAAAAGTGAACATATGGCTGCTCTGCAATGTGCAGACACTACTATCCTCTAAACTGCCTCAGCTCAGTACACAGAGCAACACCCATGCAGCACAGTTGACATCCAAAAAGCTTTCAGCTCTCTGGTAGAAGAGTTTTAACCGTTTTATGACCTGTGAAGCATCGTTAAAATGTCCTTGCCAGGAATTCTTTTTTGTTTTGTTTAGTTCTCTTATCGAATTTCTCACACAGTTAAATTAACACAAGTCCTCAAACTAAAGAGAATTTTGGAAGATAATGTTCCCTGAAGGAAAACGCTCAAGAATTTGAAAAATGTGAAAAAGTTAAAAATATAGTTACATTAACTTTAGAGTTTCTATCAGCGCTGGTATGCATTTAAAAAGACATTCAGTGGCACATACCTCTATGCAGTTGTCAGTCCAGGATTTTACGACTTGCTTACACTAAGCACAACAAACTGAAAACCTTCTACCACTATTAAAGTATACGTTGATGAAAAGAACTATTTCCTTTTCTTCACATAAATAAAAACCAGGTCATAAGTATTGTCATAGTGAAGGTAGGGTGGGAATAATGGCGAGATAATACACTAGGATGCCTTTTCAAAGTTGGGCTCTCACAGGATCTCAAACCTAATCTTTTTAAATAAATTAGGTGCATGTGCTAAATTCATTCAGTTGCCACAATAGTGGGTCATAGTTATTTGAAGAAAAAAAAGCTTAATTAATAAGCCAGTCAATCAAAGACATTTAAAAAAAATATAAATATATTATTTTAAACACAGATCCAAATGGTTACTTTGAATGAGCATTCAGATTTAGTTTTCTTTACAAAGGACTAATCAGTTGGCACAGGTTCTTCATTGCGCTTCTTTTACAGATCATGGGGCTCCCTATGCAAGGTTTCTTCACAATAAGATCCTTCATTCATCTCTTCCACCTGGCATAGAAATGAAACGTATAAACAAAGCGCTGTTACCAGCATTTTTGAAATCAGAGTGGCGACACTCCATCAAACAGCACATCATCAAAACACACTTCGAAAGAAAAATAACTTCCTCTATCTTGCAGCAGATTGTGAGAGCCATTTTTCAAAGAACAAGTATAATGGAAATTATGAAAAGGCAATTTCACCCATGGGTAGAATTGGGGCGACCGAGTGCAATATTGCCATTGTACTTTTTAATGTTGGGTTGTAAACACGGAGATACAGGCTTGCAAGTTGTTGACACATCTCCACGGTGCATGGCAATGTTAGCCATTGCTCCAAGACCACAGTTCAGAATAAGGAACGGACAGTGCTTTCATTTTTTATTATGACTGTAGTTCACGCTTTATCCTCTACTTATCTTTACTTTTAAATAAAGTGAGACTTTTTTCATGTTTGTACACTTCCATTAAACACAAAGCATTGACTAGTGTCAGGTCAAGCTGTGCTACATTTGCATATGTTTAGAATAGTGACCTTTTTACAAAGTCAGATGAAAAGCAATTCTTTTGTCCATTATATGAAAGTAATGCATCATGTTTTAGCTTTGTCTGCATTGAAGGAAATATATGAAAATCAATGCAGAACAATTATGGTCATACTGTCCTAGGAAAAATGTGAGGTTATTCAAAGGGACTGACCTTTTTCTTTGGGAGATGGACTTTCAAATTTATCAATAATAATTTTATTTTTTCCCAGCCAGCCATTTATGAAAAGGCACCATTTGACAGGCAAAAAATGATGTAGTACAAAAAGGACAATATTAATTGTAACTCATGCTATATTAAATTTAGTCAAATTTTGCAAGGCATTTCATAAATCATGTGGACAAGCCATTGCATTAAACAATCCCAATTCTGAAAAAGTTGGGACGTTGTGTAAAGTGTGAATAAAAAAAGAATCCAACGATCTCTAAATCTCAAAAAACTATATTTTATTCAAAATATAACATTGAAAATGTATTAAATGTTTAATTTAAAGAAATGCACCAATTTAATAAAAAAAAAAAAAGCAGCAGCTCATTTTAAATTTGATGGCAGCAAACTTGCAAAACTGGGACAGGGTCATCAGTTCTGGGTCTTCTTTGCTGTATTTTCCATTTCATGATACACCAAATGTTTTCAGTTTGTGAAGAGTCTGGACTCTGGACTTCCAGATGTGTAAGCTGCCAGTTAGCATTAATGCATTTCTGTGTGATCAGAGATGGAGTCTCCTGAATTGAGTATTGATAAAAAGTTGAGATGTCCCTTTCCTTTTTAGTCCAGACAATCCGAAATCCATGTTTTCCACAAAAAAAAAAAAAAAAAAAAAAACTTTTAAAAATTATGATTTGTCTGATCGTGGAAGAGTTATCCACTTTGCATTTGTCTATTTCAACTGAGCTTTGTGTTCTATTGTGAGCAAAAAATTGGCTTATGAGAACTGCAAATGACTGCATTCTGTTTTTATCTACATTTTACTAAGCATTACAAGTTTTTTAGAATAAGAGTTGCACAATTTGAAACATTATACTGACTGTTCAGTTACCATTGGAAATGTCACGGTTTGCCGGGGCAAGCCGTGTGAATAATAATGGATCCAAACTGCAGGCTGCTGAAGTGGAGGGTGAGTTTATTGGCAACTAAAAGGTACAACAGACAGGGTGGCGAGGAACAGAACGGTGAAAACTCTAAACTGGGAAAACTAAATAAAACACTAACCGGAATACGAACGTGACATGCAGGGAGAATGACCAGAGAATCAACACAGAAGGGTGGAAGGGGAATAACACAGACGAACCAGCAACTACCATGACAGAAGACACAACTTAAATACACCCAGAGAACACAGGGAGATTACACGCAGGTGGGGAACACAGCTGGGAGTGATTATCGTGACGAGACTAGGGAGGCAAACTGAAAACACTCACATAAGACGCAGACCTTCACAATAAAACAGGAAACACATACACGCAAAGACATAACACACCAACTAAACACAGACTGGGGGACACAGAACATAGGAACATGAACAGAAGAATACAAACACCCAAGGTAACCAAAACCACAGAATACTAATAGACTAAACATAAACACGGAGTCGCAGACTCCGGACCATGACAGGAAATATGTGAACAAAGCATACAAATTGCTGTATCTATATGCAGAGGTGTGGACTCGAGTCACATGACTTGGACTCGAGTCAGACTCGAGTCATTAATTTTATGACTTTAGACTTGACTTGAAAAAATGTTCTAAGACTTGTGACTTGACTTGGACTTTTACACCAATGACCTGGGACTTGAATTGGACTTGAACCGGTTTACTTGAAAAGACTTGATATTTTACCCCAAATATAAAATTTAACATGCATATTATATAGAGATTGAAAATGTGACGTCATTCACGGGTAGAACCGCAAAGGATTCTGGGAACTCGTGGCAAGAGGTACTAGCGCACGCAGGCTTTCAATTGAAATCAGTTATACAGCGATAAAAAGAAACACAAAAATGTCAAGAAGCCGTTGTATTATTAACTGCAATAGCCGGTCGCATGACAGCCACGGGAAGCCGACGGGTAAAGAGATCGGTTGTTATCGGATTATGTCGTTGAAGAGAAATTGTTCGAGCCATGTTTCCGAAGTAACAAAGAGGCGACTGGATTGCAGCCATTCAAAGATCAAATATAACGTCCCAGAACACTCCAGCTCACAGGTTAGTCTGCTCCAAGCATTTACACACAGGTCAGTCTGCTGTTGTAGTTAATGCGTCATTTTCATAACATAATTGGTGATATAGGTTACAAGCAAGTCTGGCGCTGAGCAGAAATTGTCGCGCTATGCTCCTTTGTTTATTGTGCATAAATAGTGAATTGTCCTGACACAATATTGCGTTTCGCTTCTGTTATTATGGTACATTGACAAAAACATATACTTTTATTCACAGGGTAAAACAGTTGTTTTGTATCACTAATTGCCCAGTACGATTACAGCATACAATATTATTGTCACTGCTACATTTCTGTGATGGGTACCAGAAATTATTTCCACTGCTAATTAATTACCATTGAGCTCAAAGGTCCTATTAATAAACGGTTAACGAATGTGTATTTATGACGACGATTTGTGAGACTGGTAAACTTATGATATGTACGATGCTCTGTACTTTCTACACGGTGCATTTCAAGGTCCTGTACCCATCCGTCGGTAAACTGTACCTGGGCTTGTTGCAGTGACCGGAAGTTACTAAACTTCACGAGTGTATGCACTCACTCCAAGAACCGTATAATTATAAATATGCATATAAATATGCTAGGATGAGATAGCTGACTTCATCTAACTAGCAAATGTTTTCCAGGCTACGTTGGTGATGCAGTTTTTTTTAATGTGTATGATATTTTTGTCATGCGATTTTAAAGCCGGTCCTACAACCGCATCCAAGAATAACATGCGGCTTATCTCAGAACTGTCGGTGAAAATTATTCTTGGAGCTAGGTTTAATTGAGCTGCATTTTAAAGAGGTGCAATTTCACAATTTGTGTATATTTTCTACGTTCACTATTTTGTCATGTGTTGAGAAAAACACAGATTTAAAAATTACATGGTCTAATATTTACATTTAGCATATAACTGCAACATGCTTTTTTTTGTTTTTTTTTAAAGACTCGAAAGGACTTGAAATTCAAAATTTCAGACTTGTGACTTTACTTGGACTTTTACACCAGTGACTTGAGACTCGACTCTGACTTGCCTGACATTACTTGAGACTTGACTTGAGACTTGAGGATAAAGACTTGAGACTTACTTGAGACTTGCAAAACAATGACTTGGTCCCACTTCTGTCTATATGGTATTTGTTGATGCTGATGTTGCTGTTTTAGCACTGGATCTACAGAAACAATGGCTCTTTATGATATTTGATTGAATTCATTCACTGTGTTTGTATTGTAACTCAAGAGTTAAAAAGTGCCTTTGAGCAGTTTTATTTAAGTAAAGTTCAACCTATGATTGTGGTATTCACGTGTAAGATTTATTGTTAAAATGGTGAGACTTCAGACTTTGTGCTACTTAAACATTATGAAATGGTCACATTTATAGCAAGAATTTTGTGATTTGGAATTATTATAAAAAAGCTTTTTGGTCAAAATGCATATTTTATGTAAACCTAAAAATGATAATTTCTTGGTTCTTCTAGTTATTTTCCTTGAGTCAACAGACTTTTGAAGTGCTTCGTCTGTAGCTTGGAGCAATTCCACACTGGATCCACCATGTTTAAGCTAAAAAACATATGTGGATCTTACTCTTTGTAATTTAAATAATGTTATAAATACTGCTTATCTTGACAAAAAAGTCACGATAAAATTGTTTTAATTTCATCCTTGCTGCCTGACCAAAACTTAACCAAATAAGACATGTCCTACACTGGTTATCTCTCATTTTCTAACAGCGCTCTGATTCTCTATTTCTGTTTTTGCCTTTTCAGGTTTGCATGCAAAAATACTAAAAATTAAATGTGAAAACCACTTTACAATATGTCAGAAATAACAATATGTATGTATTAACTCATGAAAAGTCTTTTTCTTTTTAAATTTTCTTCTAATATTCTTACAATAATACTTTTTTCAACCTCTGCAGCCTTATATTTGGATTTATTGGAGCGTTGCCACCTTGAAATGAGAACCTGCATTCTGCGTGCTAACCTTTGGCTGATAGCACACTGGTGTGGAATTAAGAAAGTAAATCTCAGCCCTAGGTCAAGTTCTATATACCCTACATATGCTTTCACTGCTCCTATCAGTATATGTGTGTGTAGAAATGTATTTACACATATTGCAGATGCTTTGCCATGAATTATGCATATCGTTGTTCAGTTCTGGGCACTGCCGGTGATCTTGCACTTTATTGGATAGCTAGGAGAAGCTAACCATCTGGACCTGGTTGGTTTTCCTGTCAACTCCGTCTCCCACTTCTGCGTCTGAATATGAGAATCATACATTAAAAACAGTAGAGATGCATACTGTAGCACTAGCCTGAAGGGGATATGAGTACATAAGATAAGCTTCTCATAAACGTGGCTAGCCCGTTGTGCATATATGAGTGTATGTGTTTATAGAGGAAATTGTAAACAGGTTTACAACAAGATGCACTTGTGCTCCTTTTGCTAATTAATTCTAATTAATTAATGCAATTATTGGCAAACACCCTTATGTAACACCCTTATTATCACTATAATAATATGAACTGCTGGGTTAAATGTTAAAGGACTACGGTGCTGTTTAAAAACAAATTGCAATTCTCCTTCACAAAAAATGTGAGGGGGTGCATTAAAACCTATTTTATGGCATTTCTAGAAAAACTCCCACGCTTAAAAAGAAGCTTAACGGTTTGTTGTCTCCAATTTTTATAGCGTGAGAGCAGATAGACCAGGTCTGCATAAGGTCGATACTATGTTTCTTTGTTGTGCTTGTGGTGTGATTAACCTGTCTGGCACCTGTACCTCTGGATGAACTTAGGTCAGTGACACTGTTGCCATGGATTGTTAACCCAGCTGGTGTCTGTGACTCCAGCTACTTAATGCCTGAACTTGGATCAGTTAGACTTATTAGTGCATAGCAGCCCACCTGGGAAGATGAACTTGGGTCAGTCGAACAGTTAATAACAGACCAAGACCCATTTCCTTCTGTGTGCTGTCATGTTAGTTTGACCCCATAGATGGAGGTTTTTGTGTCGACAGCCTGGTCTTTACTTAGTGTTTATTGCACATTTAATTTTTGAGAATAGGGCATGGGCTGAAGTCATGTCGAACCATCACCGCAACGTACACATGGACCGCAACTGCCCATGAACTCAGAGATGTACTGAGATGTGGAGAAAGATGTCTGCTGGCAAGGTGAGCTGATATTTGTTTATTGCTTTTTAAAATGAATAAAACATGAGCGATTCTTAGAATAATGTTCCTCCATAACTACAGCAGTGAACTACAACAACAAGGACATATGGTGTTCGAGATTTGTTTTATATTTTACTCTACTATGAGTTAAAGGCTACAACTCCTACATTTACTTTGGAGCCGTTGAACATGCAGTAGCTGTGGCCTCTTAACACAACAATACTTGGTAAAGGTGCGCTCATGTCTCACATTGTAAATTAGAACTCTAATATAATAATCATGTAGTTATTCAACATTTAATTCATCATCATAAAAAAACCCTGATATTTCAATTCCAGCATGTTAATTGTTGACTGACTTAAGAAGTAATTAAACATATTTATGTATTACGTTATACATATTATAAAAAATATACATAACATTGAAATTAACCTGTAGTCCACTTGAGAATTTCTTTTTTGTCATTTTCAGCTTGGTAAATCTTGATCTCAGTTTGCCTTTACATATTGATTTAAGAGATTCTCTACTAATAATCAAGAGGTATAATAAGCAGAAAGCCACAGTTGACTGCCTGTTCAAAATTATTTATTTCATAAAAACACACAAAAGAAACACTAAAATGATCTGTGACTCACACCATACACATTTTAAAAGAAAAATGAAGTGAAAGAAGACAGAAGCACTGGGTAAAGAATTGCAGAGGTACATAATTCCAAGAGAATTACAAGAGATAAAAGCGAACGTCACAAGTACACTAAATACAAGCTTTGGAAATAAAGATATAGAAAATGATTTTCACCAATCTGTGAACTAAAAGTGTAGCTCACTTTAACATCCAAGTATCGTACCCAAAAGCTGGTGAAAGATAAAGATTGTGAAAATCACCATTGCACCTGTTTTTTTTTTTGTTTTGTTTTTTTGCCTGTCCTGTTTGGTTCTTTTGCCATCAGAATTATTAAGTTATTATTAAGTTCAGACAGGTTGCCCTGGCAACAGACAGGGGAAGTTATTGCAAGCTGCACAGGAAGTTTTTAGTGCACAGGCATATTAATAAATCAGCCACAGAAAAGAGGAGCTGTGGCTGAGTAGAAGGAGTTTGTTTGTAATGAAACTGTGTCTGACGTGTGTGATGTCTGAAGTACCGAAATAACACCATATAAGACAAATGTTGAGCTTGTAATGTTAGAGATCCTGCAACTGCCTTTGGGGTGTGCAGGGCTCTCTCTTCCGGAAGATGATTGAATAAATAATATATCAATGTTTTGACCACGCTGAGTCGGGTTTTCTCTGTTCTATTATGGGGATCAAAGAATCGGCGTTAATACACCACTGTGTAAGGCTGCACCTGAAGTTTGATTTGCAAAATATCTGTACGGCAAATATGACCCACGTACATGTCATCTTAATCCATACAGCAAAAGAAAAATTACTTTATCTCGAGAGTTTAAAGCCGTTGCATATATGTGTGTTTACACTCAAGTATGTATTCACCTAGTATCTGAAAAGACATATTGTGGTTCTATCATCTATTGACCATCTAATTTTCTCAAGGCTTAATGCTTTTCTCCTCTTTAGTGCATAGAACACCAGAGTTTTTTCTATCCTCTGACCAAGAGAAAAGAAAGAGACTGAGACTGAAAAATCAGTTCAAAACATTGAAACCAAAGAAAAAATAAGGGTTCAACGCCCTTTATTATACATTTTTATTTATACAGTGTTAGATTATAATATTATTTTATGCCATGTTATACCCCTAACTAAAGAATGTGAATTATTATGTAGTTTTAGTTTGCATTATTCTCCTGAATTAGAAGAAGCTGATAACTATTGCATTCGTTAAACTGATTTGCATTACATTAGACTGCTGATTTATTGTGGATGAATGATATTGTTTTATGATGTTATAAGAAATACTGTTTGCAGAGAGTCATCGCCTTATTTGTCTGATTAGAAGAGAACAGAGCATGCTGGAGTTTTCTGCCCCATCTCAGCAGGAGCAGATAAAACGGGGAGCCAAGGTTGTAGCTTAGGCGCCATGTGAGAGAAAAGCATGTGAATGTTTAGGCTTTTATGATAAGGTGGGAGAACCAGAGGCTATAAGAGTTTGAGCAATGCTCCACCATTTTGAGATCTGAGGCTGTCTGCATACGGTGTCCATCTCCCACGCGTATGTTCATTAAAATCATCGTTTGACATAACCCGGCCGGACCAGTGTTGTTATTGTGGTTTTCCTCTTGTCTCCATCCCCAATATTTTGAACCATAACATCTTGGGGGCTTGTCTGGGATTTGAACCCGGGACCTCTCGCATGGCAGGCGAGAACAGACAAAGTATAGTTGATGCTTTAGAACTAATATGACTACTCTGATGGGAGATATGGCATAGATAATACCTAGATTTTTTAAAAATATATTTTAAAAAATCCCTGTGTGTTATATATAGAGTCGCGGTCAGAAGTTTATATACACTCTTGGCGTGAATGCCATTGTAATTTGGGGCTTTTATTATTTCTTTGAACTGTTCTCTTCTCAGTGTGCAATGATTGTACAGCGTGCATCTTTAATGGCTTTAAAAAAAACAAGATTTGCTTTGAGTTTATTTTGAATTCTCTCTAATTCACACAGGGCCAAAAATATACAGGCTCAAATATATACATATATACTTTTAAATAAAAATATTTAAAAATTGTATAAGTGGTGCATAAAAAGAAATAACTAGCTGATTGGATTCATTTTCAATACTTTAATTTTCAATATGGGATTTACACAAGTTGGCTAGGTCTTACAGCCATTTCAACTGCAGATTCCAAGGCCATTAGTTACACATCTGAATAACTTGTAGGTAAGTACAACTTATGTCCCACCATTTTGCCTAGGTCTGGAAGAAGACCCTATACCGCCCCCTTTACTGAGAGGAAACTGGTTTGGATGTTCAGGAACAACCCAGGAACTACCAAGGGTCAAACCTGCCATGAACTGGAAGCTACTAGAACACCACAGCAAAGCAAGTTTTACATTGTCATAGACTGTGAGAGTTCCAACCAAGAAAGAAACCTGACAAAAGCCTAATATCTTATGGTAAGATGAGAAAATATTGAACTGTGGCCATAATAACAAGGGGTATGTCTGTAGGAGTAGAGGTGAAGTTGCCAAGTCTAAGAACACTGTACTAGTTGTCAAGCATGATGATGGTTGCATCATGCTCTAGAGGGAAACTTCCAAATTTTTCAACTCAACCTCACATCATCACAGCTGATGATCACTAACACGCATAAAAAAAAATGGTATTGGAAAGTATAAAAGAGGCTAACATTAGTGCTATGGAATGGCCTTCCCAAAGATCCAGCCTCAACCCTATTGAAAATTTGTGGGCTATTTTTGAAAGCTGGGTCCATACCAGGAAACCAGTCGATTTAAATCGAGTCTACCAATTCTGCCAAGAACAGAAGTCAAATATCCAGCCACAGTTATGCCAGACATTTGAAGTCTGACTGAGATACAACTTGTTAAAGGACATTTAACCACATATTGATGGAAGTATATGGATATATTTGACCATATGTAAATGAGATAAAATCCAAAATAATTCTTGCTTTCTAAAGTCATTAACAAATCTATACAATCATTACAACTTGAAAAAAGAATAGTTCAAAGAAATGATTAAAATTACCACAACTGCAAAAACTTACAAGTGCACAGAAGCAAATGCAGAAATCCAGTACACGTTTACCCACCTTGTTTATTAGCACTCAGCAGACCTTTTTCATCACCTAGGCAATGCACTTACCCAAGAGTTCACCAGTGAGATGATGGCATCTTTAAGGAAATTCTAAAGAAGAAAAAATAGATAAATATTTTGAAATGCTCACTTCATATAATATAAAACCTCTTGATGAAGAGAAATAGCCATGAAGAGAAGCAGCCATGGTAAAGACAAGGTCTTCACATACTGGCAAGCAGGCTGGGAGAAAAGATACTTCACCAGCATGTTTTTGTTGAATAGGGAGAGAAATGTCTTCATATATACAAACAAGAATAAAGACAATCAGGCTATTAAAAAAGCTGTCTTTAAAATCGTGTGCCCACTGCACATGAATTCCATGACAGAGATAAGAAATTGATGTGTCTATTTATCAGTCCTTCCAGAAAAATAGATGATGAAATTTATATAAAAATGGGAACCCCATTCCTATTTGGCTCACTGTATGTCAAATAATGCACCATCACTGTATTTGTCACTGTTAAGTACATTGACCTATCTACCCACAGCGTTATGTCTGCTATTATGGGTATTTTGTCGAAACCATGTTATTATGTCATAGTGACAATGCTGTCTTGATCTTTATTCAAAAGATCTCCCAAAAACAGAGGGAGAATGGAAGTGGTAAGTGCTGGAGACAGACGGGGTTGGGTGAGGCTGCTTTGAAGTTTGGAATATGTCTTTGAAGCCTTTAGCTTTGTAATGTGCTTTAAATGTTTCCAAACCTGAGTGGAATATCATCTTCTTATGGTCCTTCTGCAGTAGTGCCAGTATCTTACTCTGATGTTACAAACACATTACCAGAAATCTCACAAAACCTGGTAAAATTATATCTTCACGCTGATGTTTGTCAGGCAAAACTGTAAATTATCTCCTCTTTTTACTCTGCATGTCTGTCTTATCACACTCTGTCTCATTCTCCCAGGTTTAAGCAGACTCCAAATTCAAAAATGAAGTACTCTGTTTCTGACACATCTGCAACAGCACTATAACAGGCACTGGTGTGTGTGCTGCTTCTGTCACCTCCCCTCCCCTCTCTGTGACCTTAACCAAATACTGTGCCACACCTGAGGCACAGGGACCATAAAGAGCACTAATCAGCAAATGCCAGGGTGTTCTGCACAAAGTGCTTCAGTATGACAGTCCGTTCTCCTTGTAATTACTGCATCTTGGTTGGGATCATTAAATATTCATCCGCTATCAGCTGGGAACTGCTCCAAGTCTGTAGCTCCAGTGGCAGGTCTTTTCACATAGAGACTAGTAATGCACCCCTTTGTATTCGCTGCTCTCTTATTCATGTTTAAACTTTTTACTTTAAACTTTGCACCACGCTTTTGCAACTTTTTTAACCTTTCTGAATCTCCCATTTTTATTCATTGTGAGCATGTTGTTTCTGTTAAGGTCATGTACAAGATGACCTACTTCCAGATATTTTAGTCATTCTTATAATTCAATTACTTACATTCACAGTGCACATGCAGAGGGGAGAAATAAAGCCTAGTATGATCTTCAGGACAGTCATAAAAACAGTAAGTATGGAAACGTGAATTTAAAAAACAATTAAGGCTGCTTTCCTCTTCTTCATAAATCACACAGCAATAGGGAGTTAAAAACCACTGCCACTATCTCACAGGATTAAGCTTGAGAATTACTGAGGCATGAGCATGATGTGGGTTAAATCTGTGTGAGGGAGGTGCATTTAATATAAGAGATGGGTCAGTTCAATATTTTCATCTTTATTACACCAGTGTGCCTTTAAAACCAGTCTCTGCCTAAAGGGAAAAAATCAGAGACAAATATAAGTTAAAATGGTGTGTGGGGGAAAAAAAGTTAATTTTAACTCACAACACTCAGAAATCCTCTGATATATCTTCCACCGAGCTACTCATTAAGAAACCATCTGATAATACTTTCTCTACAAAATATTGTTGGGTAGTTTTTAAGGTATTAAAATTCAAATTCATGAGATTCTGTTATCATCCTAAATGACCACTAAATGCATCCCTTAAAAAAGGCATTTATCATTCTAATCATTCTAATGCACATCAGAAAAATCAAGTACATGAACAAACTAAAAACCCCGATCGACTGAATGATGGATTCAAACCTAGTACGATTTTGCTGTGGGACAATAGTGCTAACCACTGCGTCACCATGTTGGTCTGATATAAAATCAATAAGGGTAAAAGTACTCATAAATTTTCTGACCAAATTCACAGCTTTTATTTTCAAATGACAAATGTAACCTTATGTTGTGCACAGTGCAATCTTTGCTTCTCTATGTTTATCCCAATCTCCCACTCAGCTCTGTGTTACTCATTGAACACAAAACACAGTATCAGGGAGGAATTGGGGTTTACTTAGATGGATGGGACTGGGTTAGAGTTACAAGTGTTAAACAATTATACAACACATTATTCTAGTGTAGTGTCTTTACCTTACAATATAAAAAACCTAGAGATGACTGTTCTAGTGAATTGATGCTAGATTAACAGAACTGCATTGAACTGACATGAACTGAATTGAATATTAAGAACAATTATCCAAAATCCAAATGGTATAAAATGATGAACTCAGTGACAAGCTTTAAGCCAGTGGGTGTTACAAAGCTTGATGAACCTTGATGATAACTATAATTTTGTAAAACTTTTAATACCAATACAGTTTTTTAAATATAATATTTAAAAGATACACTACACAGTGTCAAATGTATCTGTGACTAAGACTGTGACTATATGCATGTTTTAACCCTTTAAAGCCTGAACCATGAAATAATTGCCAGATTTTTTTTTTTTTTGAAAATTGAGTATTTAGTGAGCTCTCTGATGAAATAAGAAAAAAAAAAATCTTAAATTGCATATGTAAGCCTTTATTGGTGTCATATTTGCTACATCATGCATTTTTTTGCAATTTATTCCCTAAAAATGTATTGTGCAACTTATTTTAGTTTTTTGGGTGTGCGGTGGAGTCACACTGATGACACAGAAGTCTCAAAAACTCACAAAAAACTCATGTGCTAAATATGATACACTTGACTTTAGCGTGCTAAGACAAGTTTGGCACCAAAAAATATTTTGGAAACATAATAAGCGCATTCTCATAAAAATCTGAGTTTATGTCCATGAATCATAGATAGAAACACACATTTTACCTGAATGACACAATAGCAACACAAAGGAAAGACCCTAAGTGTACTGGCTACACTTTTAATAACAACAAGCATGCCAATGAACTACATTTACAGCTGCTCTGACAAAATGTATAAAGGCCACAAACAGCAACTGTGATGCTAACCAGATGGAACAGTAATATACATGATTTGAGCTTAGTGCATGTTGTTCTTCTCACAAACACTGAGCATGTGAAGTAGTACAGAATCAGGTGGTGACATTTTCTTTTCTCAAATGTTGCAAACAACAGGAGATATTCTGCATCAAAAATATTCTCACTATAGTTTCATCAGGTTTAGGGAAAGGCGCTGCCTTGGTAGAGCACACACAAGGCAACTACTCACTAACTCACTGGAGTATTGTCTGTGCTATTCTCACATTGGTGCAAACTGGAGCAACCTGACATTACACAGATTTGGCCCAGCTCTAGGGAGCTGGCAGGTTAAAGTCTGTTTTAACATTTGATCTAAATGTAACACACACTTGCCTCCTAACATACACCTTCTAGGGTATTATCTAGAAAAAGTTAGAGCTTTGGTGCATGTTGGAAAATGTTTTTTAAAAAATGAAGCCTCTGTTCTTATGGTGCCTAACTGTTGTCAAAGGAGCTTGCAAAGATGACCTGGATGACTGAGAACCTTCACAGACATATTGCCTAACTGTTCAGTCACACTAGATTGAAAACAGGCAACTAGAAAAAGAGTTTCCCAGGAATTGCACTGATTTTTGTTTTTTGTTTTTTTTCCTGTTGGATACCAGTTGTCTATAAGTGCAAAGTGTCTCTTTGCTATAGGGGACTGACTCAGCTGGTTTCTAACTTGTTGTGTTGATATTCATAAAAAAAAAAAGCCGAGGTTGCAAAGCGACTTTGTCATTTTGAAGTTAAGTTGCTGCCATGCAGCAACAACATTACTATTTGTGGATCAATTTCTGAATTTCTGTTTCAGATGTGATGCAGACTTCCTCTTTCTTGTTGCCATTTTATCACCATATTAATGCACCAAAGTCACTGAAGACAGCAACTGACTGCAGGTGGTGGGAGATTTGGTCCATGTCTTTGAAGCAACCATTTTAAAGGCTATGAGATGACAAGTTCTTTGCAAATGACAGCAATAATTTTGATTGTGCCGCAGTCTCCAACTACTTAGCATTACACCAGAGTCACACAGGCCTGGCCAGATGAATGCCAAAGCAAAAACGAGTATTCCTGGTATTCCTCCCCTGTCAGTGGTTGCTGGAGGTTGCTAGCAGTTACTAGGCATGGTCACCTGTACACACCGACTTGACTCCAAGCACTTGCCAGCTACTTGCTGAGGCAACACAAAATGCAAATGAAGTATGTTTACCTTTATAGTAAAAGTTGTCTTTTATCAGGGCTGTAAAGCACAACTTTCCCTTTGAACATTTGCCATTTGGACTTTTTATTTTTCGTCATCTACTTTTTTACTGCTGTTCAGTGATTATTTAGTGAGTACTTGCAGAAAACGTCTTCTAAGCGAACTGTGATTGACTATGGGAATCTGCTAGTGACCAAAGGTATCATGAGGAAACTTTTTTGCTTGGGAGTTTACCATCCAGTCTCTAGGCCTGTGTAACTGAGGCCTTGCAAACTGGCAGTTTTGCCATTCTCACACTCACAGGGTTGCCATGTTAAAGCTGGTCATTTCCATTTTGCTAGAGAAAAGGGCATGGGGTTCTTAAAATGAGAGCTTAATCCCCCCTGGTAATTTGTCTGTTGAGTCATAACACTCCTTCTTGAGACCAGCTGGTTGCTATATGTATTAACTGCATCTATTGAACTATCTTATCTTGTCTTATAGGTTTGTCTCACTCATTTGACAAAGTCTCTCTGAAGACTAACAAACTGTCAGTGCGGTTATTTTTACCTTATTACCTGTAAACACACCTATTCAAATATAGATTAAGATTTCGTTTTATTTTTGTAACAGGGCTGACAAGTAATTTAGAGTCACACACTCTTTAAGTCGAGACATTTCTTAATGACTTCCTTTGTAATAACATTATTTGCTTGTACATATATTACTCTTAGTGTTCATGGAAGGTACTCTGCAATCTGTTGACTGACAAGTTTTATTTATTGTTTTTTGTTTAGCCCTGCTGTTGCCTTGTAATATATTTAACCTGAAAGTGAAACTTTGCTTTGTGTGTAGCATCACATAGCATCAGTTTCACATAGAGCCACCCAGCTCTGGTGTGACCTTGGCATTCATTATTCAAATTTCCCCTCCTCCTACTGTATTTTCATAAATTTCCACAGTATAAAACTAATCTGCCCCACCTTTACTGGAGTTTGTATAGAAGGGTAGCAAAGCACTCCTTCCTTTTTTTCTGATAGCAGGCTGTTTATTTTGTCATATTACAAAAACACAAAGAAATTAAAGCCAAATACACTTCATTGTACACTTCACTGCACATTCATCAATAAATGTAGTTAAAAAAAAAGAAGCTAAGATGCTTTGCTGTAGATCACCTGGTTGCGTTAGAAACCCATGGACTATTTCCTGCCTTCATGTTCACTATGTGAATCATCCTTAAAATATGTGCAAAGTAAAAAAATTGTTTTCACTTATTTTTGTTTGATTAATATGGTTGGCAGCTAAATAAACATGTATTAAGAGGATCCTCCGAGTATACTGATAATAGTAGTTTTCCATTAGCTGTAGGGAAATGAGCAGAAAACTAGAGATTGCAGCAGCATTCAGTGAGGGCTCTCTGCGAAGAAGCACTGCTCTTCCAGCTGTAATAAATAGGCTGTTTATTATGTTACAGGAAATTAAACAGTGGCCCAGGAAAGGCTGCATGTTCAATTTACACTCCTGAAGAGAGGAAGAGCTTTAAAAGACCAATAAAGCCACTCTACAACTCAAAGCAGTGTGAGATGCCGCAGAAAAAGCCTTTGTTTTGCCAGTTGTTTCTGCTCTTTTATTTCTGTAGTGTCAAATTTGCTCTTTTATCTTAGTCTTCATTAACGGCATTCTCCTGTACAAGTCTGATCTCTGCTAATGACTTAAAGGATTAAGCTGAAACACTCACAGTTGTGCTTAAAATGAATCACTTCCTTCAAGAACTACTGACCATGTCAAATAAAACTATTGTACATTTTTAATGTGATAATTCACACAATATAGCACCCCTGGTATAACTAGTATTATATCAGAATTTTGATTGTTTTTCTCTTGTTGAAAATATGTAGACACAAAATGGCCATCTGGCATACACTGTGTACTATGCAACAGACAACAGGAATTACGTACTTTCTTTCTTAACAGAGTGTTATGATGATTTCTGATATGAGGTTCAGTTCTACGGTGGTGATCGCAGGGTGTGCACAGGTCAAGTGCCACTATGACCCTCCAGAAATTAACGAGGACAGGGGATGATCGTTCAGCTCTTTAATGGCAGATTTAGCGTGGGTGTGGGTATGTGTGTGTGTGTGGTTCTACAAACAGAATGGAAAATAGAACACAAATTACAATCAAATTATAGACAACAATAATCACCATATAACATATTACAGCCACATACTTGTCTTATAGGCCCTAATACTAAGCTGGCGGCTTTTACTTATAGTCTGAACAATATTTGACAACAAAGAAAATAAACATCTTCCCATCACTTAACTCTTGTGCCCCACTCACTTATGATGCCAACTAAAGAAGGCAAATACACATAACAAATCCCCAACTCAAACTGAACTCAGTTTGGCCTAGGCGAACTTAGCTTAGCTTAGCCCGCTTAGCTTAGCGATAACTTAGCTTATAGAAAATGTACAAACAGAGGACGTCCAGAGCAAGAAACATACAGGCTATCCTTCTTACACAAGAAATATCCTGTAACTCACCAGTCTTATGGACGCACACTCTCATTGAACCCACATAAACTGCTCCCGAGCATAACTTGTGATTCACACTGCCTTCATGAACACCATTTTCCATCCCAGTCAAACATTACTCACAAAACGGCCGCGCCCTCTAGTGGCGAGGCAGAAAACTGCATCACAGTCCTGCCTTCAGAACAGCCGCCCCCAAACTTGCCCTCGCAAGTTTGCAGAATGTCATTTACTGTCCATTTTGTTCTGGTACTGCAGGTAGTCGAATAAGGCGGCTCACTGGGCGTACGTAGGTACGGTCCTTTACGTCCACTTCTGCAGATCGGATCAAACCATCAGCTCCGGGGAATACCCTGTTGATCTTCCCAACAGGCCATGATGCTCTGGGAAGATGGGGATCCACTATCATCACCACAGTGCCCAGCTGGATCGGAGCAGTGTCTTTCTGCCACTTTGACCGTGTCTGCAGTGTAGGCAGGTAGTGGCGTATGAACTGTGTCCAGAAGCGATCGGATAACACCTGACAGGTCCTCCATGATCGTCGTCCAATGAGCTCTGAGTCGTGGTATATCACTTGGGGTAGGGAAGGGTCTAGCCGCCCCATCAGCAACAAATTTGGGGTAATGGGGTCTGGGTCAGCCACGTCTGATGACACGTACCCCAAAGGTTTCGAGTTGAGTATTCCCTCGATCTCGATCAACACTGTTTGGAGTATTTCCTCTTTTACAACCTGTGAGCCCAATGTGGAGGCCAGAGCTGCCTTTATGGACCTGATCTCTCGCTCCCAGGATCCTCCAAAGTGGGGAGAACTGGGAGGGTTAAATCGAAACTTGATCTGCTGCTCTGCTAACTTGCCTTGTAAAGAGGGATGCAGGGCTTTGAAAGTTTCCTGGAGCTCCCGATCCCCACCTCGGAAATTTGTTCCCTGGTCACACAGTATCTCAGCTGGTTTCCCACGACGAGAGACAAATCTTCTTAATGCCATTAGAAATGAGTCGGTGTTGATACTAGACAACACCTCAATATGAATGGCACGAGTCGTCAAGCATTTGAAGAGCAGGCCCCAGCGTTTTTCATTTCTCCGACCAACTTTCACCTGCATTGGCCCAAAGCAGTCGATGCCTGTTGAGAAGAAGGCTGGCTGATGTAATCGTAGGCGTGCAAGGGGAAGGTCAGCCATCTTTGGGTTGGCAGGTTGGGCTCTCCATTTTTGGCACTCAGGGCAGGAGCGCTGTTCGCTTCTTACGGCTTCACGGCCGCGAAGAATCCAGTATTTCCTTCTCAACTCTGCAAACAATCTCTCTGCTCCTGGGTGTTTCAAATCACTGTCAGCCTGTCGGATGAGTAGTCTGGTGACTGGATGTTTAGGGTCCAATACTACTGGATGTATCACAGCAGCTTCCAAATCATGGCATCGTCTGAGACGACCACCTACTCTTATGAGTTGAAGCGACTTATCAAATTCCGGGTCTAGGCAAAACAGACGGCTGGATGAGAGAACTGGTTTCCCAGTGGTCAGGCACTGGATCTCATCAGGGAAACTGTCTTTCTGAGCAGCTCTCAGCAGAATAAGCTCAGCCTCCTTGTAGTTCTCTGATGTGAGATTGTCACCAGCCGCCCCGTGAAGGCACCTGGCTGTTTCTTCCAAAAGCTTGCTAAAACTGGTAAACTGCTGTGCATCAGGCAGGGAGATAGAGTCAGTAGACACAGCTAAGCAAGTTATTGGTTTACGCTGCTCCTCAGCAAAGTCTGTACATGGTGTGGCTGGGTGCTCTGGCCACTGGTCTCGATGTAGCTGCAGAAACAGGGGCCCACATGCCCACCGGGACTGGACTGTGAGGTCTTGTAGCCTTTTACCCCTAGTTAGATCATCTGCCGGATTGTCATATGTTGTCACATAACGCCAAGACTGGCTGTCTGTCAGTTCCTGGATTTCAGCTATCCGAGTTCCCACGAACACCTTGAAATGACAGGACTCTGACTGGATCCATGTTAGGACAGTGGTGGAGTCTGTCCATAACACCACTCTGCATAGTGTTAGAGTGAGCTCTTTGGTCAGCAGGCTAGCAAGTTGAGCTCCAGTCAAGGCTGCACATAGTTCCAGACGTGGCATGGACATCTGCCGTTTAGGGGCCACCCTAGAGCGGGCAGTCAGGAAAGCAACTTCCACCTTTCCAGCAGCATCTTCCGTCCGTAGGTAGGCAACGCTTCCATATGCTTGTTGAGATGCATCGCAGAAGATGTGCAACTCACGCCTACTGTCAGATTTGTCCAGCTCTGGGCTTACATAACAACGTTGTAGACTAATGTCGTCCAGATGTTGCAGCTCACCCTCCCATTCGTTCCATGCCGAGAGCAGGTCACTTGGTAACAGGGGGTCATCCCACTCACGCTTTTTGTCCCACAGCTGCTGGACTAGTACCTTCGCCCTCGTTGTGAAGGGGACGAGAAACCCTAGTGGGTCATACTGACTCGCCAGAACCCGGTAGATGTTTCTCATGGTAGGAGGATTCCTCTCCAACTGCATGGACTTGTAGTGCAGAGTGTCAGAGCAGCACATCCAGTGCAAACCTAGAGCAGGTTCTTGAGGGTCCATATCAGTTTGATTCAGCCACTGTACGCTGCTCTCCGATCTTATTTCCTTTGGTAGATGGCTGATGAGATCTGGGGTGCTGCTGGCCCACTGTCTGAGCTCAAATCCTCCCTCCGATAATAGTGACCGTAGTTTGTCCACAACCTCTGTGGCCACATCTGGAGAAGAGAAGCTCTGTAACCAGTTGTCAACATAAAAATTCTTCTCAATGGAGTCACGCACGTCATCTCCCTGGTCACTGTGGTCATGGACGTGTCGCTGGAGTGCATAAATTGCACAGCACGGTGAGCATGTTGTCCCAAAGGGGAGCACCTGCCATTCATACACCTTGGGATGGGTGTCTCGTTGCAGATCGCGCCAGAGGAAACGTAGTAGTGGCCGGTCCTCAGGCAGTAGTCTCACCTGGTGGAACATCCCCTTGATATCACTGCTAACTGCGATGGAGCGTTCTCTGAAGCGTAGCAGCACACCAAGAAGAGAGGCCCCCAGGTTCGGGCCTGGTAAAAGCAGCTCGTTGAGGTTCTGATCCCTATAGGTGAATGAGCAATTAAACACCACACGGTTCTTTCCGTTGTGTGTCACCATGTGGTGGGGGATGAACCATGATTCTGTGGAGGCCCTCATTTCCTCCTCACTGATTTCTCTGACATAGCCTGCTGCTATCAACTTTGCCATCTCCGCTTGATAAGCTTTAGCCTTCTCTGGGTCTCGACTGAGGCGCTTCTCCGTGCCACGTAGATTGGGGAGTACTGCTTCAGGTGGCACCCGGAGTGTAGGCATATCACTGACACGCAGAAGGGGAGTTGAACATCTGTTTACTCCCTCGACATTCAGTCTTGTCGTCTTTGCCTCCAAAAGCCTCATAGCTTGCTCTTCCCTCCGAGACCGTGTCACTAGTTTCTCACTTCGATATGGGAGAGTGTCAAGTTGCCAAAGCCTCTCTACTTGACTATGAAGCTCTGATTGAGGAGAGGCAGTTGAGAGGAAGAGGCACTGTTGTGGTTGAGCAGAGTGCTTAAGGGAGGGGATTGGTCCCTGTAGTACCCAACCAAGTCTAGTCTTGACTGCAGCTGGTCCTCCAGGTAAGCCTAGGCGCACAGGTTTGATGGGCGTTACTAGGTGAGGACAGTCAGAGCCGATCAGAAGGAGTGGCTGGGCATTTGTGAAGGGCTGCAAGGGAAGCCTTCTCAAGTGTCTATATTTCTGTTGAAGTGCCTTCACAGGGTATCTCTTTTCATGCTGCTCCTGTCTCTCGAGCTCTCCTCTACCTTCTCTGTGTGATCTCCGCCCTCTTGAATGACCAGCTCATACTCCAGCCACTCTGCAAAGTCTCTCAATGATGGTATTCCATCTTTCTGTGGGTAAAGGTAGCGGCGGAAAGCAGCACGTAGGTCTTGGGGTAGCTTTCGTGTCAGTCTAGCAACATGAGACCCGCATTGCAGCTCTATGTGTCCATCTTCCCCAAGTTGCTCTAACATGCCGACCAGAGCACGGACTCTCAGTGCAAACCTTCTGAATCCAGTTGTGTCACCTGGGCGGATGCTGGGCTCATCCATAAGCTCTGCTATCCTCTGCAGTGACAGCTGGTGTGGCTGACCGTAATGTTTAATGAGCGAGGCCATCGTGTCAGAGTAGGGGTGAGGTGAGTTACTGTAGGAGTCAGCAATTAAAAGAGCTTCCTCAAATTTAAGGTGGTCACATAAGACCTGATATTTGAACCTCTCCGTTGCATCAAAGGGGAGAATATTGTCTAGGGCAAGCCTTAATCTAGCAAACTGCCTGGGATCACCCTGCGTGAACTCTGGGATGGAGGGCGATGGTCCTCTGTAGGTCTTCTCCTTTACACCTATGGCTGTAGTGGGAGCCAGCACTTGTTCTGGGGGGAGCATGTTCGCGTCGAAACTAGGTCCAGCTAGTGATTGAGATAAGGGGGTGGACTGTGGCGCACGAGGCTGAAACTCAGGAGCTTCAGTGGCTGAGGGTTGCTGTAACTGTAGCTCTTGTAAGCGTTGGCTAAGCTCTTGTGCAATGGCTGGTAGCGGTGGAGGTGGAACAGACTGTACCTCTGGTAGATCAGGATGATCTCTTGGGAGAAAAACTGGAGGTGGTGGTACTGGCCATTCTTCAGCTGCATCCTGTGTGTAGGATATATTGTGCTGCTCTGGTCTCAGGGGAAAAGGCTGTGTAGTTAGAGGTGTGGAGACCCAAGTGTTATCAGCTGAAATGTAGCCCCCTGGTTGCTGGGCAGAACGTAAGCGGGTGGATTCCAACGTGCTGACATTACGATCCATCTGCCTCCTCATGTCTCCTACCATCATCTGAAGTTGCCTGTTGTCCTTCTGCAGTTGCTGCACAATGTTCATGAACTCCTGAGGGATGCTGGATGACACTGGAGTCTGTCCTGCAGCTCCAATAGAACCAGGAGTCTGGGTAAGGGGCGTCATCTTGGCGTATCCCTCTCTAGTCTGCTGTTGCTCCAATGTAGCAGTGGGTGGCAGTGTGTAGCCTTCATACTGAGTCATCCATCCTGGTGGTCGCACAGCCCTCCGTGGACGTGCACCTGCTCTCTGGGGGTCATAATCCATCTTCACTCTGTAATCACCTATCCGGCTCGAAAGACCAATTTTGTTATGATGATTTCTGATATGAGGTTCAGTTCTACGGTGGTGATCGCAGGGTGTGCACAGGTCAAGTGCCACTATGACCCTCCAGAAATTAACAAGGACAGGGGATGATCGTTCAGCTCTTTAATGGCAGATTTAGCGTGGGTGTGGGTATGTGTGTGTGTGTGGTTCTACAAACAGAATGGAAAATAGAACACAAATTACAATCAAATTATAGACAACAATAATCACCATATAACATATTACAGCCACATACTTGTCTTATAGGCCCTAATACTAAGCTGGCGGCTTTTACTTATAGTCTGAACCATATTTGACAACAAAGAAAATAAACATCTTCCCATCACTTAACTCTTGTGCCCCACTCACTTATGATGCCAACTAAAGAAGGCAAATACACATAACAAATCCCCAACTCAAACTGAACTCAGTTTGGCCTAGGCGAACTTAGCTTAGCTTAGCCCGCTTAGCTTAGCGATAACTTAGCTTATAGAAAATGTACAAACAGAGGACGTCCAGAGCAAGAAACATACAGGCTATCCTTCTTACACAAGAAATATCCTGTAACTCACCAGTCTTATGGACGCACACTCTCATTGAACCCACATAAACTGCTCCCGAGCATAACTTGTGATTCACACTGCCTTCATGAACACCATTTTCCATCCCAGTCAAACATTACTCACAAAACGGCCGCGCCCTCTAGTGGCGAGGCAGAAAACTGCATCACAGTCCTGCCTTCAGAACACAGAGAATGTTAAAACATTATGTAAATATACTTTACTGGGGAACCAAGGGGGAAAGAGAGACAGTAGGTGGTCAGAGGTGGCATTGCAAGTTATTATTATCTGCTAAAGGAGTTGACAAAACATGTCTGTAATCATGCTGTTTAACCCTTTTCAGGAAATGATCATTTGCAAAACAAGAAAGGATGATGCAAGAAAAACTGAAAAAGAAAAAATGCCAAAGCCGAGATGTCAAGTTGATCTGTTTGTCAATGTCTGCAATAGCTAAAATCAAAGATAGACAGAGAAATTGATGAAGAAATTTCAAGCCAATATGAAACAAACTAAAAAAAAAAGCAGCTAGATGCTTTGACATCGACATTGTCCTGTTTTTGCGTGGTAGACATCTGAAGCATACACACACATCCATCACTCTGCTTAATCAGCCAGTGACATGTTTGGACAGTCATGATGAGGATGAGTCCATGCATGTTCATGTGTGTGTGCAATATGCTGTGCAGAGCTTGTCAATAACGCACATACAAATGGAAAAAAATGAAACAAACACGTGCGCATTGACACACATAGGCTGTTAATTAATTTAACTTTCAGTCACATTTTTCATGCTTTTCGACATAATGCCTTCTTTTATGGTAAATGGTAAATGGTCTGTATTTATATAGCGCTTTACTAGTCCCTAAGGACCCCAAAGCGCTTTACATATCCAGTCATCCACCCATTCACACACACATTCACACACTGGTGATGGCAAGCTACATTGTAGCCACAGTCACCCTGGGGCGCACTGACAGAGGCGAGGCTGCCGGACACTGGCGCCACCGGGCCCTCTGACCACCACCAGTAGGCAACGGGTGAAGTGTCTTGCCCAAGGACACAACGACCGAGACTGTCCGAGCCGGGGCTCGAACCGGCAACCTTCCGATTACAAGGCGAACTCCCAACTCTTGAGCCACAATCATCATAAATTATGCAGATTGTACCTTAAATAAACGAATTTGTACTAGAGATGCAGATGAAGTTGTTTACTCTGTATAATCACACTGGGAAATAAGTAGTTGTGTTTCAGTGTGCTGTACTAATCATTCTGAGTGCAGCACTTTAGTAGGCAACACTGCACAGCAGTTTTGCATCACATTATTCAAACCCCTCTTAAACACACTACATTATCTTTGCAAATGTCCAGGATATAATAAATAGACCAAAGTCAAATTTAAGTATGTTATCATTGATGACCAAACCATTAAGTAAGCATTTCAGATGGCCGATTGGCTGGTATTTCCTTGTATAGTCAATTAAAAAATAAATAAAAATACCAACATGTTCCACTCTATTACTGGCATAACTTTGCTTAAAGAATAATTATTTTGCTTATGCAGCTAAAAAAGGTTACTGCTTTATATGGCTTTTGGCTAAGAGAATGCAAATATGTGGCATTTTGTTACAGATTTCCCATATTACAGTTTTTCTCAAATGCTAAAACACAAAAGCCAATCCTCTAAACCAAATGACCAGTTGTCTAAACACATTTACTAAATCTAGCCATCATTTACCAATATCATAAACACATGTCACATGAAGACACAATTCACAGAACACAATCCTCTGTTGTCATAAATATAAACACATTTTTCCTTGCTAAAACACAAGTTGCAAAAGAACTCTGCTCATATTCTCAAATGAAAGCTCATGTGATGCAACATGCTTGCCACAGTCAGCAATATTTGAACACAATGAACACACCTGGCGTCATTCATTACACACAACGACTCAAAATTGAAGACACCTGTTGCTAATGCTGTGACCACATGTATAAAAGCAAGTTCAGAGTGCACAGTATGCTGAAGATTCCAAACAAACACAATGGATGAAGGCAGAGTCAGGGGAAGAGGAATTTGATGCAGAGGAGGGAGAAGAGCTGGCCCTGGAAGAAGAAGAGCAGGCCAACAAGGAAGAGGAGTTCAAATGAGAGGAGGAAGAGGAGCAGGCCAACGAGGAAGAGGAGGAGGAGGCCAACATGGGAGAGGAGAAGGTCCAGGAGGGAGAGCAAGACAACCTCGCACTATCATTATGGACGAGATGCGAGCAACAGTCATTGACAATGTCATTGTCCATGGCATGACAATGGCTGAAGCAGGACTAAGAGTCCGTCCAAACCTGAGTAGGTTCACCGTGGCCACCATGATCAGGGCATTCAGACAACACAACAAGTATTGTACTCGATTGCTTTCTTTGTCACAATACAGTTTTACAAACCTGTGAAAGTAGTCTTTTGGTTTCAAATCAGTTGTGACTGTATTGTAACATATGTCAATTGACAACACATGTTTCTTTCTGTAGAGTTGAAAGAATGCCACATAGAAGTGGGAGGGTTGCCATATTTACAGTGGCACAAGAAACGCTCATTGTGGATATGGTTCGTGGGAACAACCTCATCAGACTCCGGGAGATCAGAGACAAAGTCATTGCCGATAATGTCAACTTTGAGAGCATTGACGATGTCAGCTTGGCCACAATAGACCGAGTTCTCCGGCGCAAAAAGACACGGATGAAACAGGTCTATAGGGTTCCCTTTGAGCGCAACTCTGTGCGACACGAAGACCTACGTTATAAGTATGTGTAAGTATACATCCATGTTCACAGTACAGTTAGTGGACATACTGTGTTGCTCAGTGGCCTACATTACTTCTGGACAATACTGTGCTACCTGATTGACTGTTGTTCTGAACACCTGTGCACTTTCAAATTTTCACAGAGGATATTACAGTTGGAAGCGATGGCCAGACATCATGAGTACCTCTTCCTGGATGAGGCTGGCTTCAACCTGCAGAAACGAAGGTAAAGAGGCCGTAACATCATTGGCCAAAGAGCCATCACTGAGGTCCCAGGCCAACGGGGGGGGTAATATTACCCTTTGTGCGGCCATGGGTTCAGACGGGCTTGTCCACCGGCATGCTGTCCTTGGGTCTTACAACACCCAACGTCTCCTCACCTTCCTAGAGGAGCTATAAGACATCCTCCTGGACCGCCAACAACACCATCCTGGACACGCACACCACATTTATGTGATCATTTGGGACAATGTCCGCTTCCACAGAACAAACCAAATCAGAGTGGTTCACCACCAACAGTGACCACTTTTTAAACGTCTGTCTGCCACCCTACTCCCCTTTCCTGAACCCTATAGAGGAGTTCTTCTCATCATGGAGATGGAAGGTGTATGACAGACAGCCATACACAAGAGAGAACCTCGTACGGGCAATGGAGCTGGCCTGTGCTGACATCCCAGTGGAGGCCTTCCAGGGATGGATTCGCCATTCCAGGGCGTTTTTCCCGCGGTGCCTAGCAAGGGACAATATAGCCTGTGATGTGGATGAGGTGATGTGGCCCAATGCAGCTCGGCGACATGATGCCGCACAGTGACTGTGTGTAATACTGTAAAAAGACCGTGTAGACAATAAAAAAGACTTCACACCCTGATCATGTTTCCAAGAGTACTGTTGTGTGCGATAGATTCTGTTTTTGCACTGAGTTGTGTTACAGTAGTGTACGTACATGCAGGATGTTTTTATAGATTTATAGTCTTCATGTGAAACTCACAAATCTAAATGCCTAATCCTCTGCAGGGTTCTATGACAATCCGTTACTGTACAGTTTATAAAAATATGCATTGGCAGTTATGAACCAAAGAACCTTCTCACAAATTGAGCATTGTGTTTTCAATTGTTTTGCTGTAGTGTGTAATGCTGTGTATAGTGTTTACAGTTTTGACAGCTTCGAGCTGCTCTCTTGGTGTGGGAGTTTGAGTTTTGCAGTGGGAAGGTGTGGTTGTGTTTATGTAGCTTTAGAGAAGGGTGTTGTGTTTGGACATTGGGGGACCCGGTGGTAACGTTTGTGACATGTGTTTTAGCATTTGAGAAAAACTGTAAACATCTGTCTTCCACCCTACTCCCCTTTCCTGAACCCTATAGAGGAGTTCTTCTCATCATGGAGATGGAAGGTTTATGACAGACAACGATACACAAGAGAGAACCTCCTAAGGGCAATGGAGCTGGCCTGTGTTGACATCCCAGCGGAGGCCTTCCAAGGATGGATTTGCCATTCCAGGGCGTTTTTCCTGCGGTGCCTGGCAAGAGACAATATAGCCTGCGATGTGGATGAGGTGATGTGGCCCGATGCAGCTCAGCGACATGATGCCACACAGTGATTGTGGTGTGAATGACGTAAATAAAAAAAACTTCACACCCTGATCATGTTTTCAGGAGTACTGTTGTGTGCAATAGATTCTGTTTTTGCATTGAGTTGTGTTACAGTAGTGTACGTAGATGCAGGATTTTCTATAGATTTATACTCTTCATATGAAACTCACAAATCTAAATGCCTAATCGTCTGCAGAGATCTACGACGATCCGTTACTGTATGGTTTCTAAAAATATGCATTGGCAGTTATGCAACAAAGAACCTTCTCACAAAATGAGCATTGTGTTTTCAATTGTTTTGCTGTAGTGTGTAATGATGTGTATAGTGTTTACATTTTTTGAAAGCTTCGAGCTGCTCTTTTGGTGTGAAAGTTTGAGTTTTTGCAGTGGGCAGGTGTGGTTGTGTTTATGTAGCTTTAGAAAAGGGTGTTGTGTTTAGACATTGGGGAACATGGTGGAAACGTTTGTGAAATGTGTTTTAGCATTTGAGAAAAACTGTAATAATAGCCTCTGAAGTACGTGTAGCACCAAACATCACTATGCGGAAGGTGAAGTGAAAATATAAACTTAGCCGGTCTCCTTTTCAAGGACAATTTTTAAAAATCTTTACACCATGTTTAGCCTTGCTGTTATCATTAATTTGCTCAATGGAAACCCTGTTCTGATCAACTTAGCATCTGCAGTTAACCAAAGACGTTACACTGGTGCAGAGAGCAAAACAACACCTTCTCTGTAAAAATAACCTGACGTTCTTCAGGTAAAGGATCATCATTGGTGATGACAGCTGGGTCAGTGCCAGCAGTGAAAGTGTCTACAGTTTCCAAAAGAAAAAGGCACCAGGTCATATGCCCAACAGGGCGTATGCTTGTGGGGTGTTTTTATTGTTATTGATGGGCTTTTTTATGGGGTTGTATACTGTAACTCTGTCCCTCGGGGTCAAACTGAAACCTTTGACATGTGGTGCGTGCTTACCCCAAATAAAATTGAAGTAGAATGGTTGAAGCTTTGGCACAGTGTGAGATCCAGTGAGCATCAAATGTGAGCGGTCACAATTCAGCGGCCCCCACTTGAAGCATTGCAACACTCCTGAATGAGACTAGGAGATGGATCGGATTTAAACTGGTTTGAGATTTTTATGGATCTTAGACCTTTTTGACCACTTATTATAAGATTGTAGGAGCTGTCACCTTTAAGATATTGTGTTTACTTTAAAGTCGTAACTTATTCTGTTCCTTTTCTCTCTCTTTCTCTCTTTTACTGGTTTTGTTTACAATTCTTACTCACTTTTGTTCTCTTTCTATTTTCTGTTAGTATTCTCACCACTTTTGGGCATTTCTCAATTTCCCATTTCTCTTTTCTCTCTCCATCTTCTCCTGCTATGATGAGAAAATGATTACCTGTCCACCGAAGAGATCCTCATCTACTTTATTACACAGGTGAAAAAAATGTTCTCCCTCGGCTCCTACCGGCCAAAGTAGAAATATTAATGGCCGTGATTTTGTTTTATAGATTGAATAACAAGAAAGCCATTCAATTTTAATCTGTCACTTAAAGATAGCTATAGAATAGGGCATACATGCAGAGCCTCGGTGGAGGAGAGGAGAACGGAAAATTGAAAAAGTAGTCATGAATAAATATGACACCGCATTTTTCCTTCTCCTTATCGAGGTTGCCCAGAGATAGGTGGAAGGAGAAGCACACTGATTACTGCAACTGCTGCTGACTCCCTGACAGCAGATGTCCTGTTGATGATAGACCACATAACTACATGAAAGCAACACACAAATCAGTAGAGAGTTGGCATACAACCTCATAGCACTGTGGTTTTAGCGTAAACCAGCCACTTAGGCCTATAATTCTTCGTGCGAACAGTCATAATATTCTACAACTCAATGAAGACCTTGAATCCCTTCTCTAACTTCTGGTTGTATTCTGTATACTGAGTGTTTCTCCATGGCATATTTGCTGTATCCATAAAACCTCATGTTAGTGTGCAGCACTGGATTCATGCTGAATTTTAATTAATATCAATTAGTCCTTTCTTTTTCAACACATGTCAAGTCAAAAGCTGAAACAACAGAAAGATTAAAAAATCCAAATTTTAATACTGCCACCTTACAAAACAATACATCATGATAATGCTTGCGTGTATCTACCCATTGCCATGATTTTAATTCAATTTTATTTATTTATATAGTGCCAAATCACAACAACAGTCCCCTCAAGGCGCTTTATACTGCACAGTAGATCGTACAAAAATAGATACAGAGAAAAACCCAACAATCATATGACCCCCTATGAGCAAGCACTTTGGCGACAGTGGGAAGGAAAAACTCCCTTTTAACAGGAAGAAACCTCCGGCAGAACCAGGCTCAGGGAGGGGCGGGGCCATCTGCTGCGACTGGTTGTGGTGAGAGAAGGAAGACAGGATAAAGACATGCTGTGGAAGAGAGACAGAGATTAATAACAGGTATGATTCAATGCAGAGAGGTCTATTAACACACAGTGAGTGAGAAAGGTGACTGGAAAGGAAAAACTCAATGCATCATGGGAATCCCCGGCAGCCTACGTCTATTGCAGCATAACTAAGGGAGGATTCAGAGTCACCTGGTCCAGCCCTAACTATATGCTTTAGCAGAAAGGAAAGTTTTAAGCCTAATCTTAAAAGTAGAGATAGTGTCTGTCTCCCAAATCCAAACTGGAAGCTGGTTCCACAGAAGAGGGGCCTGAAAACTGAAGGCTCTCCCTCCCATTCTACTTTTAAATGATGAGCCCCTGCTGTGTCGGAGAGGCTTAACAAGAGCTAACTGTACTTTGTGGGATTGAATCAATAAAAAAATAAAAATCACAGAGAAAGGCAAAAATGACACAGGTATACACGTGGAGATAGGCTGCCACTCGTGGACAAATTGTTTCAAATAATAATGGTGTTTAATGCTTAGGCAGGTCTTTTGTGGAGGGGGGTAATGCTGGGCTTTATAGTGCTTCTCTAAGAGCTATTCTCAGCACAGCGTAACACTCAGCAGTCCCTTCTGTTTCTCCGCACACTGTCACAAACACACACACACACACACACACACACACACACACACACACACACACACACACACACACACACACACACACACACGAAGGTGCTCCTACACTTGCAGCTCATGCATTTTCTAGCTTTGTGTTTTTGTTTTTAGTTCCCCTTTTCTTCTCTCTCCAACCCCTCCTGCTTGTTCAAGCGATTAAACAAAAGATTACAGATTACTCTCTTTAGCATTGAGAAGCAAGGGGGAGCACTATGAAGCAGTCACCTTTAAGACTGAGGTCCAGTAATTAGGCAACTGGAAATACTGGCAGTGGTTTCTAGTATGACAAAAGTCAAGATGTATGCATTGCAAGCTAACATGAAGATAAAATAAAATATAGACTCTACTGCTTGTTTTCACCGTTATGTGATGTTTAGCAACTAAACAACATAGAGTCTGGAGGAGATGCTACATGAATACACAGAGGAGGAACTGACGTTTCACTAGCATCAGCCTCTCTCTGACTGACACACCTGCTGAATGCAAGTACACAGTATTTCACACTGAACTGGAAAGGTATGCCATGACTGACCTCGTGCGAAAATTGTCCTGGTTTTTTTTTTTAGAACGTAAATAAGGGTGAGTGTGGGTTTGAACCTGTCTCAGCTGATCGCCAAGGTTGTTTGTTTGCTAAAAGCAGTCGCTCCCACGTCCCCCCCACACATCTGGCGTTGACAGTGTGCTGGTATTGGTCTAGCCCTTTTCATCAGAGGGTCAGACCAACCTTGTTACAGTAAGCAAAGGGCCACACATTGAACAACCAAACAGAAATGTCTACAAATTTTTGTGATGGACTACTTTGAAATAAGACCGGATCATTGTTCCAACTTTCTGTTACTATGACTTTTCTGTGTCTGTCTGCTATACAGTCAAATTATGCTTTTTAATTATATAACATCAGTGAATGCATAAAGTAAACATTAAAAGATACAAATTATGCACATATGCACAATCATTTACATGAATATGGATCAAATCGGTTTCTGCGCTGGTATGACCTGTGCTTTTGAGTCAAACTGTTTTTGTTTGTACAGTTCAGACATGTATCATTGAAGTAATAAAAGCTTGTTTTTTTTTTTTTTTTTGTTTTTTGTTTTTTTTTTAAATGACATCAGAAACAGCAGTATGCGACATTACGTGATGGCAGAGCTTCAGTTCATCCTTTGTCATTTTTTTTTTTTTTTTTTTTTTTTTAATAAATAGGACAGGGGGAATGAATGAGAGAGAGAGGGGGAGAGAAAGAAAGAAAACCAAAGGGGAGAAGAGACGGTGAGAAGGGGGGGGAAGAGAGAGAAAAAAAAAAAAAACTCCTGGGTCACCTGTATGGAGAAAAAAAACAAAAAAAACAAACAAACAAACAAAAACAAACAGAGGAGACAGCAAACAACAAAGAGCAACATAATAATAGAGAAAACAAAGCACCATCACAATAAACTAGCTAGTCATAGATATCAGTATTTACTAAGTAATAAACGATATTGTGCAGCACGCAAGATAGACAGCGCACAGTGTGCTTTGAGGCAGCAGCCAAGAAAGCTTTAGTCCGCGTCTGTGAATACCCATGTGTGCATACCTGTGTGGATCAGCATGCTTGCATTCCAAAGGTTTCTCCATGTAATGATCTGCTAGGGAGTGTGGGGGGGCCACAGCCCCGTCCTCCAGGGTGTGAAGCGGGTATGGAGGAGATCAAAACTCCAGACATCCAGAGGCCCCCAGAACACAAGAGACCAAGGAAGACCAACAGAGGGGCAGCCGCGCCACTGTCCCAGTAAGAGCTGAGGAGAGTCCCAGATGAGGGCTCGCCCAGCAGCCGCGGAGCAGAAGTCAGGGGGAGTTGCAGTGACGCGCCCGTGAGCTCCGCCGGCCCCCAGCTGCGCCTGAGTGACCGAGCCCTAGGCCGAGAGGCCGGGGGCACCCCACCTCCAAAGGGGCCCGAGCGAGCCCCAGGCCCCAGGCCCCGACAAGCGGCCGCCAAGGAGTGAGCCGGTGTGCACCCGGACGCCCACCCCCAGACACAAAGAACCACCAACACACCGACACCTGAGGGAGTCCGCCACCGGCAGGGGAAGTGGTGGTGGGTGGAGATAGGCCTCCAAACCTTGGAGGGCCTGAGGTGTCCCCAGAGAGGTGGCGTCTGATACCCAACCTGACATATAGACACAGACATACAGGCACACACAGACACAAACATCCATTCCCACCCTCATGCTCTCATATGCACTCACTCCACACTCAACCAACGTGGAGACAGACATAAAGAGACGCTGTACACACAATCACACTCCCCAAGCGTACTCTACAAACCGGGTCTAGGTACCCTTGCCCCTGGAGGGGGGAATTGCACCCAGACCCAGGTGGTGTTACCCTTTTCCCTGCGGTGGGGAGAGGCAGACCACCCCGACTCCGCAGCAGCAGGGAGGCCCCACACCCCAGACCGCAGTCGGACGGCCAACTCCTCCTACTAGCCCTCCCGCTCCAGCAGGCCGCAGAGAATGGGGGTGGGAGAAGACTCCAAACCTCCCTCCACCCGCTCATTGTAGTGTTGATGCATATGTGTTCTAAGGTGCAATTAAAACCCAGGAGGGCATGGAGCTACCTGCCAAGGAGCAGCAGGTAAGCGCATAGTCCCTCCTGCTAACCCTCAATGACTAAGTGTATTTAAAATTGAGAGGTGGGCAACGACGTCAGGGGTGAGGTAAACACCCTGATGGTGATTTGGACTCCGTGATTGTGCCCACCCCCAAGATCCTATATGTATGTGTAATGAGAGTGTGAATAATGTGAATGTCTAAGTTGTGGGATAAAATTGAGGCAGAGGCAGCCAGAAGGGGACAGGGGGGGTAGCCTCCTCTGCACCCTGGTGACATACCCCCACTCCAAGGCCCTGCATGTGTGGGTGGTTGTGGAGGAGCGGGAAGAGGGAGGCAGTATTTCACACTGAACTGGAAAGGTATGCCATGACTGACCTCGTGCGAAAATTGTCCTGGTTTTTTTTTTTAGAATGTAAATAAGGGTGAGTGTGGGTTTGAACCTGTCTCAGCTGATCGCCAAGGTTGTTTGTTTGCTAAAAGCAGTCGCTCCCACGTCCCCCCCACACATCTGGCGTTGACAGTGTGCTGGTATTGGTCTAGCCCTTTTCATCAGAGGGTCAGACCAACCTTGTTACAGTAAGCAAAGGGCCACACATTGAACAACCAAACAGAAATGTCTACAAATTTTTGTGATGGACTACTTTGAAATAAGACCGGATCATTGTTCCAACTTTCTGTTACTATGACTTTTCTGTGTCTGTCTGCTATACAGTCAAATTATGCTTTTTAATTATATAACATCAGTGAATGCATAAAGTAAACATTAAAAGATACAAATTATGCACATATGCACAATCATTTACATGAATATGGATCAAATCGGTTTCTGCGCTGGTATGACCTGTGCTTTTGAGTCAAACTGTTTTTGTTTGTACAGTTCAGACATGTATCATTGAAGTAATAAAAGCTTGTTGATATTTATTATTTCTGAACACATTTTTGTAAACATATACAGTGTTTCCCACACACATCATTTACTTGCGTGGGCTTCCATGGTATATTACTGGTAACCAAGTATATTTCATGATTATTTTATTTCATTTTATGTGAACAGCAAACTACTGGGCAAAGGTTAATTTGGATTTTTGACTTGAATTAATTATTTTTTTGATGGGGCCTGCTCTCTAAATGTTTTGTCTCTTAACAACAAGCTGTAAACACAGCACTGACATATGTAGCTGAAAAAGGTAGAGTGGGCAATTAATTAATTATTGCTTAATGAATACCTGATCCAACCGATGAATGCCAGTCCAATAATCACTTTTCCTCTTGCCATTTTTTTGGTGACTACCAGATCCTGAGGGACAATTTGTGGCTCACTAACTGTTAATTGCTCCACTGTGTTCACCAACAAGTTGCTTTGTCTGTTTTCAATTTGAAGCTTGGAAGTTAGCAGTAAAGAAGTTTATCCTCAACTGCCTGCTGAGCAGAGTAGTGAAACAAAACCAAAACACTAATGTTGTGGCCCATAAAACCAAATCAGTTAAGTTAGAAGATGGCACAGCTTTGCAGTGTTTTGACAACAATATAATGTGGCTTCAATGGTAAAAATGCTTCCTTTCGTATTAAAAATATTTTTTTTGTATATGAAAATACTGGTTGTAGCAATTTTAGATTGTGTCAGTGTGCATTATGGGGATGGAAGGGTTTTGAATAAACTATATAACGCTCTGAATTCTGCTTTTATAGTGCAGGATCTAAAAACTCAAATTATTTGAAAATGTCTTCAATCAACAAAGAATTTACAATACAGAAATTTCCAACTTCTGATGCTATGTTAATTCTTAAAGTCAATACTTGGTTGGGGCTTAAAATATTCCATTTGGATTTTGAGTAAATGAATAATCAAACTGTATAAATACTGTTTATCTCATGGTCTAGTTTAGTACAAGTGCCACAATCATTTGGAAGATTGCTGATGATGGTCACTGATGAGGGTAACAAAATGAGGGTCTTTGCAGTCTGTGATGATTTTGGTTGCCATGTTACCTCCTGCTGGTTGTTGCCCCCTCTGTTTTATCAAGTTTAAAGTCAAAACACACATGACAGCTAGCAGCAGAGCTAATATAATATATGTTATCAGATGTTTTGTAGAGTAAAAAGGTATGACAGAAATGATACTTACTGCCTAGGGGAAGCATGTATAATGCTTCTCCTAGGCAGTATCATTAGAAGACATACATAAATAAGTATACATTTTCACTGCTATGCAGATGACACCCAGCTCTATCTATCCATGAAGCCAGATAACACAAACCAATTAGTTAAACTGCAGGAATGTCTTAAAGACATAAAGACCTGGATGGCCGCTAACTTTCTGCTTCTTAATTCAGATAAAACTGAGGTTATTGTACTCGGCCCTGAAAATCTTAGAAATATGGTATCTAACCAGATTCTTACTCTGGATGGCATTCCTTTAGCCTCCAATAACACTGTGAGGAACCTTGGAGTCATTTTTGACCAGGATATGTCCTTCAACGCACATATTAAACAAATATGTAAGACTGCTTTCTTCCATTTGTGCAACATCTCTGAAGTTAGAAATGTCCTGTCTCAGAGTGACGCTGAAAAACTAGTTCATGCATTTATTACTTCCAGGCTGGACTACTGTAATTCATTATTATCAGGATGTCCAAAAAACTTGCTGAAAAGCCTTCAGCTAATCCAAAATGCTGCAGCAAGAGTACTGACAGGTAGTGTTGGTCAAGTTACTTGAAAAAAGTAATCAGTAACTAATTACAGATTACTTCCCCAAACAAGTAATCCCGTTACTTTACTGATTACTTATTTTCAAAAGTAATTAATTACTTAGTTACTTAGTTACTTTTTAAAAACACGATTTACAACCTGAATAGGTGATAAAGCGATAGATCTTTCAGCCCAATTCTACTTTTTCTACATAATCCATCATACAAAATGTAATCAAATGGAAAAGTCTCTTTTTAAAACTTGTTTTATTAGTTTTAATCTTTTAACTTTATGCATCAAGCAAAAATTTAATTACATGCAACATTCTCTGACTGGAAGAAATTTGTATAACATTTAAACTTATTTTGTGCACATTCCAGCACATATATATACTTTTTTTTTGTGTGCTTACACCCACTCTTTCAAATAGATGCAAGTAAAACACAGCAGAAAATAAATAACATCAAAGACTAGCGGCCCTGTTGCTCTATTTTCACCTGTAAAGCAGGACTGGCGTAGGCGGAGGTTTACCCTGGTGCAGGTGTGCCACAGCGGTCAGTGGAAGAATCTGCGAGTTTCTCTGTGAGTTTCCCATTACGTGGTAGCGTACTCCCGGTGCTTGCTTGGAAGTTTAGGGGTTTTTTTCTTTTAAAAAGAAGTTTTCTTCCCACGCACAACAGACACTAATGTTTTTGTCACTTTTTATGGAATCAAACTTAAAGTCAGGTCAGTACTTTCACACTTTAAACGCTGCACGCTCATACTCTCTCCCACACTCGATATATGATCCATTGTTGATCTGCACACAGCTGTTGTCACAAACGTCGCACTCGCTTACGTCACTGTCATGAGGCATTCTCGCAAAAAAAACAAACTTTAACATGAAAATAACATATCTTCCGGTTTTAGCAGGTAATGGCGGACACATGATAGTTCCTGCTGACAACTGCTGATCATATCGGCAAAGTATGTTTCTGGATTGGTTTTTTTACATGATTCTTGCAAAGCCATTAGTGGAAGGAAAGTGCATGATATGTAAGTACAATTCCTCTGTTTTCATATGTAAAAAAAAAAAGAAAAAGAAAAAAGCATTGCTTTAGCTTATTTAGTTGGAAGCCTACCGGGATTTAAAAGAAGTTGGGATCATGGACACTCCCGTGGGCTTAAAGGGGTTATTAAGCAAGAAGCTTGGTTTGGTGTAACACTTGGTGTAAGCATTTATTATAATGTGTTCTTGTCAATATTATTAAACATTATAAATATTAAACATTATTTCACTTCAGCTGTCTGCTGTCAGCTGCACACCTGTGTCTGAGGAGGAAAAAAGAGAAATCGCTGTGACAGTGAATGACAGCAGTTTGCAACCTCATGACTGGTATTTAGCAATACCTTTCTGCACTGAAATTTTGTGGAAAGTTGCCCCAATCAAGTACTGAGTATGTACATCAGAGTACATAATTTTCACAATTTGTTTTTTGACTTCTTTTTGACTGTTCTTGGGAAATATAATAATTTGAGATACTGGAGATACTGAATAAATAATAACCAAAGTTTAAACAAAATTGATTTAAAACATTTCACTTTACATGCAATGAATATGGAATATATGATAATGTAAATATAAATCAACAGTATTGAATTAAATTATATATAAAAAAGATTTTTAAAAAAATCTAAACTAAGAATTGGCAATCAGTGCTCACAATTTTGTGAGGCGTCACGTTTCTCTAATCCTTGTGGGCTAATCCAGAGCATAGTCTTAATCATTAGCCTGCTTCAGTACCACTACAGAGTATTAGGCTACAATCCTGAATCTCAGATGAGAAGGAGAGGAGCGTTCCCGTAATTAGGCGCACATTTAATTGCACCTGTAATATTTGTTTTATCCATTTTATGTGTGGACAGAAGAGAAGAGAAGAGAAGAGAAGAGAAGAGAAGAGAAGGCGTTGTCCTGTCTCCTGTGAATACACCAGGTAAGATTAATTGGATATGTGTCTTTCCTTGCCTCTTAATTGGCACACTGCCAATTATAGGGAAAAGCAGGCAAATCCAAAGCTAAAATATAAAATATATAAAAACATGCTATAGTTTCATTCCTGCAATGCTTTTCCTTTATTACCCTGTCTGTCTATCTTCATTTCCTCACATCCTGATATCCTTCTTACAGACAAAAGTACCAACTTGGAATATCTAAGCAAACGAGATACTTGCATCAAAGTAACACTTGTCTTTACTGTTAAGAGTCAGCATTATTTGGATTTAGCTGAACACCCAAAGCTTTTGCCATCAATGTGAAGAACTCTGTCACTGAGCACTTGTGGATCAGACACACTTGGCAGAATGAGTCCCCTCTAAATTGAACCATTTTATTCACATTTGCTGCCCTTGCTCCTACTGTGCCCCATGCAGTCTGGAAAATAATTAATTGGAGAATCTTTCAAGAGAACATGCAATATAAAAATACTCTGCAGATCGTGAAGGACTCTTAAACAACAAACTTATTTTCTGGTGGTCATAAAGTGATGAATACAGTATAAAAACATGAGGTCAGGTTGAGGTAAATTGAATTCTCCTCAAGCTTTGACAAGGGAAACATAAAAATGAAAGATAACCGTTCTCCACTGTTTTCTATTTTTTAAAGATAAAGCGTTTTGAACATGTTTGCTTTATGTGTGCCAGCTGTTATTATTTATTCAAGCTAATGCAGTAATAGTGGAATTACATGTTACATCACTGTAGCCTCCAATTTAATTCAGTGTAACTGTCCCTTTCGCTTCCACTGTTTTGATGTTTTTTCTGTGTGCTCTTTTTGTTTGTTTTTTGTGCAAATTTCCAGCAACTGCCATTTTCTGATTCGACTTTTCTGAGTTACATTTATTCCACATTAGGTTAGTTCATCATGTCCAACTCAAATAGGATTTTTGTGCTTAGAGATTGCATGCCAGGGATTCGAGTTATTTCAGCATGACCTGTTATTCGCTGATCAGTTATAGTGGATGTTAGTACCTGACATTTGTTTTGTTGTGTTACACCAGTTTTTGTTTGGTAAGGTAAATTATTTTAGGTAAAGGTGGGTGTAGTAGTAACTTATTTAGTGGAGCATGTTATTCAATAATTTTGTAATTTATTTTATTATGGAAATAAAACTTTGCATTTTATTTCCATACTCTATTAGTTATTGTTTGTAGACAGGGCACCAGAATCTGCAAAAAAAATCAATATCGGAAGGTCACACTTAAGAAAAAACTGGAAATCAGAATAGGTCAAGAAAGTTTTTGTTGGAGTCACCAACTACATCAAAGTGAACACAGGAAGTAGAGTGAGAAAAAAATAGAGGAAACTAAAAATTAATGACATAGAAACCCCACTGCCAAGTAGCATTTAGATACACTTGTAGTAACGTGTAGGCTGCATTGTAGGCTCTAGATAGATTCAATGCAAAGTATAAACTAAGCTTCACTCTGTTTTCCTTTAAGATTTCATATTTTGTTCATTATCCCTGGCATATTCAGTGGTTCACTGATCCTGTATTATAGTCCAAAATGTATTTATTATTTGAGCACAACAAACACACAACAAAATCACAGCATGGAATTTGGCAGCGATTGCTCAAAGTGCAATTTGGTATTGTGGTTGCTGTAATAATAAGATATGTGTTTGGTTTGTTTTCAATTCCTGTGATAAAGGATTTTTGTTTAAAGGCGGTAAGTACCATGACTGCGTCATCGATCAACAAGTAATGAACATAGACTCTGAGGGTAGTAACTGGTACAGTACAGTTGCTACCTCAGTGTTAAGGCAGCCAGCCTTATAGTTATGGTGGAAAACTGCACTCTGTAAATGTTATTTTTAAACTGAAAGAAAAGTAGACAGGGACTTTCTGTTTATTACTGAGATTAAGTCATTGTCCTCTGATCTCTGTATTATTGTAGAGATTTTTCCTTAAAATATAAAGTGCTTTGTGGTGACTTTTATTGAGATTTGAACTTATATAAATAAAACTGAACTGAACTGAAGTCAAGTCAATTGTTTTTACATTTATAATTCATTTTTCCAAAAATCCCAGGTGAATGTTAGTGCATAGTTCTATAATTGTACCATCACCATATCTCTATTAAACTATAGAATAAGTCACATGGAAATCAGCTTTAGCCATGAGGCAGAAATGAATCTACTTTTTTCTTTTGACTTTATTTGGCTTGACTTTGCCTTACACAGTCAAATACCTCTAAAACTCTCAATTTCATGAATTTTCACCAGTGCAGTTGTGTTTACTTGTTCCACTCTGTTTAACAGCCACTCTACAACTAATGTCACTGCTGAGAAAAAGGGGTAAGAAACAAAATAAAGGGCTTTAATGCTAAAGCTCTGCCAGCCAAGCAGGAAGGGCTTTAGCCCAAAGAATTTTCTTTGGTGCTGAGGCCAGATCAGAGTACAACCAAGAGAACTAGTTTTAACATCCCATCCCAATTCTTCTTACTGATCATTTATTGACTTGTTTAGCCTCAGATTCACTCCCTTTTTTTTGCCTAAATGGGGAAGAAATTGTGAGATGGAATCAGATCTGGTGTCTCAGTGAAACTGGATACTATTTGAACAGAGAGGAAGGCAATGATGGTATCAAGGAAAAAAGGGATAAGATTAGAAAGTGCTGTGTGACTTGAACAACCTTATCCCAAGGCTTGTTTGAAGTGAATTTTAATGTGCATCACATAGACAGATTGAGCTAGAGAAACACCTTTGGTTTGGCCAAAAGTCTCTGTGTAGTGCATATTAAAACAGACAGAAAAGAGAAGAAAAGTGAATAATATACATTACGTATTAATATTTCTTCAAGCATTTGATATTTTATGATAATATAAGGGCAGTAAAACAAAATAAGTACTATAGCAGTATCAGTATGTTATATATGTGTGTGTGTGTGTGTGTGTGTATAAGAAATACTCCAAAAGTATTTCTTTTTCTTGAAAGATGCTGTTGATGTACAGTATGGTAATGAAAATCATGCTAATCAGGGCTAAAGAGAGGGCGGCCCACTGAGAGACTTATCAGCATCCCAACTTCAAAGGAAAGGCCTAACAACATGGGTCTGAGAGATATCTCCAAATTACTAGAGCAACAAATGAACATATGAAGGAATGGGGGATAATTATTGAATGAATAATATAAATTGCAGCCAGTGAATAAACAAGAAATGCTGGCACAATTTATGGCATTTTTCCTTCATCAGCATATAAGGTACAGTGTCTAACTTGCAAACGTGTTAGGCCTTGTCAATATTATATGTTTACATTTTTTTTCTTTTTTTAGTGTGCTTAGAGCAGATTTGAAGAAATAAAATGCAGTGTGAGTATGCTCACACCAGATTACTCTGACAGTTGTGTAGAGATCTGAGGATGGCGTATTTGAGCATAATGCAACACATTTGAGCTTGAAGTATGCCCCCTTTTTTGTTATATTAGCTTTGACTCTTATTTATTTTCTTCTTTTTTAATTTTAACCATAAATTTAACTTTTGTTCAGATAGAGTAAAAAGCAGAAAAACCCACATAACTGCATAAGTAAATTCACTTTGAAGCCAAACTCCGATCTTTTTTAGCAAGTAATCTTTGACTTTCCCCATGCACGCATTAGGTGGAGCTCGCAAGATGAAACATAAGGTAGCAGGTTGTCAAAAACTGTTAATGTGGGAGTAAAAGTAATTTTATTGGCATCCCTTTGATAATCAAACACATTGTTGTGAAGTGTTTTCAGAAGATGCAGTTGCCTGTAGGGTGTTCAATTTGGTTGAAACATCAAAAAACAAGCACGCAGGAACATAGAGAGAATAGGGTCAATGTTGTGATATTTTGATACCACGGTAGCATTTACAGGATATTGCTTTGTAGTGAAAACTGTTACTCAATAAGGCCCATTTACTAGTTGTTTTTCTCTTTCTCTCTGACCCAAGAATTGATGTGTAAGAATCACAGGCTGGTACCCCAAGGTCGAAAATACCACAGAGACGAGACCACTTCCTTACTCCCATCCTCCCTTCTTTATCTCTTAGAAAAAGGCTCGTTAAAGGCCAGGTGGTTTGTTTCAGAATTCACTAATGAAAGAACTCTGTATTCTATGTCTAGGAGTGTATTTTGCTGGGATGATCATAAATTGTAGCTGAACTGATAAACTACACACAGGATACTTCTTTGCTCACAAGGCAGGAAGACGTTTCCTTATTTGGTCTGTACCGGTTTGAACTGAGAACTTGCTGACACACGAACCTTTTTTTCCTCTATATAAGCTGTTATGTACTAAATAAACCTTTGAGTCGATTGGGAAGGCAACCTAAAGCAGTCTCTGTTTTCTTGTTCTCCCAAGCTGCTCCCGAGCTCGTACTAACACGCTGAATGGCATACCTGAGTGTTACTTTAAATAATTAGGAATCTTAGAAGGAAAGGACAGAACTCTGCTTATCGCTCGTGCCTTGGAGGGAAAACCGGGATGGACATTTTTTTTCCTTCAATTTGGCGTCAGAAGTGGGATTGGCTGACAGAAGGTAAATATGCGTCTTTCATATTTATATAAAGACCGTATTATACCTCTCTCAGTGATCGATCCATAAAAAAACGGGATATGCTGACGAAGTTTCACTTAGTGATCCAGAGAGATACACTGACGACTTCCTTAGTCCCCGAATAAAGTAAATTAACCCTTGTGTGGTGTTGGTGGACCCGCTAGAGTTGTGGCTTTCCAAATTAACACTATCAAACAATTTTATGTTAAATTACTATGAATTAATGTGCTTCTCGTTTTTCTTTTATATAAAATGTTATAAATAAATCAGTTATAATCAAGTGGAGTGAGTGGAAAGACACAACACATTTATACGTAAAAAAAAAAAAAAAATAATTAATTGTTTAATTTTTCTTTTGAAAAAAACCCCAAAAAAAACACGGGTCTCACAGACCCGATTACCATACAAGGGTTAAAAGCAGTAAATTAAAAGCAGAAAGACACAGGAAGTTGCCTGTTGTTAAGCGAGAAGTTGCTCGTTAAGTGAGAAGTTGCTCACCAAAAAGTGACACAGGAAGTTGCCTGTTGTTTTGCGAGAAGTTGCTCGTTAAGCGAGAAGTTGCTCGTTAAGTGAGAGTTGCTCACCCAAACAAAAATTGCTAGCAATAAATTTAAAGTGACCTCAGCTGTGCCACAGCGAAAATACTAACCTAAATCCTCCTAGCGTGTAAACCCCTCTGGAAATCACTGAACATGGGTCAGAATAATTCAAAGACCACAGACAAGTCCGATAAAAAAATCAAAATTACCTGTAAAACCAAAAAAATTAAATTTAAAGTCTCAAACAACAGCTCAGTACGACTCCCATTTCCGGTTACGTGTAACCCACGTCCACGAATCGGCGAAGACTTCCATGATTACGTATCCAGAACATGCGGAAGTGCTTATGTGACTGACTTTGTCTACAACTTAAGAAGTTCAATGCATTCTAATTTATTTCCGGAGCCCTATCCCGAACGATTATCGCCAGAAAACAGGTCAGTAAAACTGAAGGCCAGTGCAGATACTACCACGAAAGCTAAAAGTGTTAAGATAAAGTTGAATTTTGATGTAGAAGGCTCAGAGGAAAGTGAGAAACTAATGTATGCAGGATTACCCGCTCCAGCACAGCAAGGAAGTTTCAGAGGACGGAAGGATAAAAGTAGAGATATGTGTTTTTATTGTGGCTCAGTTTTCCAGCAGCCGCAGACACCCAGAGCAAAAATGAATTTGTGTATTTCATTTAACATAAAGGGTGAAATGTTTGCTGACACTGATAACAGCTTATGTTTTCTCTGCCCTATGTACCGACATGATGGAGAAGGAACATCCTCTGTGTCAGCTGGACCCTCAGCAGAGAATGAACTCAACATCCTTTTTGTCCGGTACTCTATGTCACACACTGTGCCAAAAAAACGTGTACAGACGCCACTACCAGGTAATCCCATGACTGGGAGCCACACTTTTGTTTCTCTAAGGTCAAACAGTGATTTTGTCACATAACTCAGACATAGGTTACGAAATATGTCGACACATAGATGTAACCTACCTTATATTGACTTTATACCTTAAATACAACAAGCCAGTATATGTCAAGCAATGTCCCATTTCCACGGAAAAAGCCGCAGCTCTAGATGTCATCATAGGAGATTTAGAGACTACAGGAGTAATAAAGCCTACAGTATCTCCATATAATACTCCTGTCAATCCTGTGCCAAAGCCTAACAAACCTGGCGTATGGCGTTTCATACAAGACTTAAGGCAAATTAATGCAGTCAACATTCCTCTGCCACCTCTCGTTTCAGATGTTCACAGCATATTGACATGCATTGCATACACATTTTACCGTGGTGGATTTATGCTCCGCTCCTTTTTCTCAGTACCTGTGCATGAAGACACACAGCCGTTATTTGCATTCACACATAGAAATAAGCAGTACACTTGGACTCGTTTGCCCCAAGGCATGGTAGACAGCCCTGCTGCTTTCTCAATGGTGGTCCGTGCTACCCTGGACAGCTTCACTCCTCCAGGGCTGTACTGGATGACCTCCTCCTCTGTGCTGAAAGTGAAAAACTATGTCAAACTGCTACACACATGCTTCTCCAGCACCTCCAAAAGACTGGCCACAAAGCATCAGCAAAGAAAATGCAGTACTGTCAGACTTCTGTTCAATATTTGGGATTCACACTGTCTCACGGAAAACGTTCCATGACTGCAGACAGGGTCAAAGCTGTGACCTCCGTCCCTCGTCCCACAGAAGGAAATGTTGTCCTTCCTGGGCATGGTGAACTATTGCAGACAGTGGATACCAGACTGTTCTTTTCATGACCACATTCTGCGTGACTGTTGTAAAAAAGAGAAGCCTCCTCGAATACTGTGGTCCACAGAAATGACTGCCTCTTTCAATGCATTAAAGGGAGTGCTGATCTCCACCACTCAAAGGTGCTGCCTGAATTGTTCAGGGAATGCCGGCCTGCCTGAGGGCAGTAGCAGCTTGCTCTATCATGATAAGGGACTGCGAGAAGCTTACACTCTCACATGACACTATTCTACACACCAATCACCAGGTCACGACCATTCTAGCAAACATAACTACACAACATATGCAAATCTCACTATAAAAGCGAGCAGCACACCTGATTCGCCAGCACATTTATTGATCCTATGCTGTGTTCTTCTGACCGACAGGATGGCTCAGACAGGCTTGACGATCATGACTGCATGACACGTATACAGGAATCCACAGCACCACGTCCAGATTTAGAGCAAACACCTATCCCAGACTCAGCCACGGTTTATGTGGACGGGTCCTGTTCAAGGCCGAGTGACAACTCATTTCTTTGTGGCTATTCAGTGGTAACAGTGCCTGACATCATACTAGAGGCTCACTCATTACCATTTCACTCAGCACAAAAAGCAGAGCTCATGGCTTTAATACGCGCCTGTGAGCTCCATTTGGATAAGCGTATGACAATTTACGCAGACAGCCGCTATGCATTTGGCGTCGTACATGACTTTGGCACATTGTGGAGACAAAGAGGATTTAGATCTGCTGATGGAAAATAAATTGCTAAATTCTGATTTTGTTCAAAGACTTTTTCAGGCTATACAGCTACCATCGGCCGTTGCAGTTGTAAAAACGAAAGGACACAGTACAGCTGACACAGACGAAGCAACAGGTAATGCCTTAGCAGACGTGACAGCCAAGGCTGCAGCTGCATCACAGCTCCCACCTCCGCAGGACGTATTATCTGTGCCCCTACAGCTGCCACTTGTTACACTCCCAGACTATTTAGACACAAATGTTGATTTAAAATTCATACAAGAGCAAGCCTCTGCATGTGATTACACCTATTGGGAGAATAATGACTGTACCTTAGATGACAGAGATGGCTTATACAAAATCTTAAGGGTTTGATTGCCCTCCCATATTCCCTGATGCCAGTCCTTGCCCGACATTTTCACTGTGTGAGTCATGTCGGACAAAGAGGGGTAATAGGGGCAATAAAATCAAGATTTGTAATTGAGAAAACATCACATGCAGTAAAAAGCATATTAGCAACCTGTCTAACATGTGCGCGAACTAATGTAGGTAGCTCAAAAGCAAAACATCAGCATTTACCACAACCAGATTTTCCATTTCATACATTATGACTCCATCTGCAGTAACCAAATTATTTCCATTTGAAATAAGACTATTTCCAACACCATGGTCAGCTTCCAGAGGGGCACCGCTAGTAGAAGGTGATGTATATTGCATTGTCCACTGATGTTCACAACCTGGTAGAAAAACTGAATAATAACTATCAGAAAGTTTGTCTCTCTCAGCCTTTCCCCTCCACAGTTCCACCAGTGGAGACAAGGAGATGCGTGTTGGAGAAGTTGCTAAAACCAAGGACACTCTGGGAGGCCGCGCGTGTTCCAGCCCCAGACTGTACTGGCAGTGACGAAGAACCAGCATCCTCACAGACGGACAACCTCAGTGGATTGATGCCAGCAGGGTTAAGACCAGCCCAATCGGACCATCTCAGGCGTCGATCAAGCAGATGACATCTCCGGCGGGCCAGCGCCAGGATCCAATTCAATCCACATACACACACAATCACTGATTAACACACAACGCCTGAAAGAGCCAAGACTCAGAGAGCTCTTTGATGCTTCACCTGAACAACAACAAGGTACTCAAACATCCAGCAGGAACAGAAAGCCAAAAGTACCACATGATGTCTAACCTGATAAAGCTAGACTCATTCCATCCTGATAATGGAGAAAATGAAATGCCCATTGTCATCATACGACGCTTATTCTGTGTCTCTCGAACCTGGGACCAGGCCAGGAGACAACTGAAGAACTGTTTTTCTTATATACTTTCTTATATATTTAGGTTATTTATCATATCTATCACATTAACCTTAGGATTTCTCTTTGCTATTTTGTATTGTAGACTGCAACCATGTTCACATTTCTGCAGGTCGTATTTTGCTGACGATACCTCCTGCTCTATTTTGCAAGACACCTACTTAATGCACTCCTCACGCTCCCTAAAATCAGTAAATGACAACATAGACGCCACTAATAAACGATTTTATGCACCCCATGGAGCAGGAGCTAACGCCTGGTATGAAAATGCCAGAATAGCCGCTCGTGATTTAGGAAACAGTAACTGTTATGTCTGTTCAAAAGGTAATCCAGAACAGGTTATAGTAGGATACCCCATATCCGGTTTCCCCCTCACTGAGGGACTAGAGAAAATCGGCGGAGATAATGCTCTCCTTAAAGACACTTTACAGTTGACTCTGAGCCCTCTCGACTGCTTACTTAGACACACACACACACCAACTAACCCTGAGACTCCATTAGGCGAATTATTGAAGCTATCTAATGACACCGCAGGGACCTGCGCCCCAATGAAACGCCCTAAGAATAGGTTAAAACCCTCACTGCCCTTAGGACAGATCCCTTTCCATTTTAATACTAGTATGATATGTCTGCGCAGACTAAAGTTAACTGGCCCAGACACACACATAGATTATACAAAGGATAACTATACATTCTTCTCTGACTCCCCAGGTGCACGCTGTAATGAGACATGGCTAGCTGTCTCTGTGGCTGAAGTTGTATCATATCTGGAGGAACACACACACAGTTCAAGTTCGAGCAGAGACTCGATCATTGTTCCCCCAGACGGTGTATTAAATGACACTGACTGGGGGGAGTTAGTTAAATCACACATGGTCACGCGCCTAACTAGACCAATCCCACATGCTTATTGGATGTGCAATAATACCCTTAGATTAGCTTTACCTGTTAATTGGACCGGTACCTGTGGTCTAGTGACCGTTGATGTATGCTGTACTTTCATTCCCAATAATACCGCTCCTAACGGTTCATTCACACAAGCTATGAATAGACTTGAATCATTGAAGATAGAACTAATTGCCAATGCAGGTCACGGTCAGTGGCTAGATAAGTGGCTACAGGACATGTTTGGATAATGGAAGGAACTAATTGTAGCCTTTGTAACCGTTGCAGCATGTATTATTTTGTTTTCGATGATTATTGTCTGTTGTGTGATACCATGTATACGCTCTCGGAATTTTTGATATTAAGCTTGCTCGAAGGACCAGTTACATTTATGATTTGTTGTATGTTTATGATTTGTCTTTATATTATGTTATTACATTCTGTCTTTATACTATGTTATCATTTCATGATAAAAGGAGGGAACTGTTGTGATATTTTGATACCACGGTAGCATTTACAGGATATTGCTTTGTAGTGAAAACTGTTACTCAATAAGGCCCATTTACTAGTTGTTTTTCTCTTTCTCTCTGACCCAAGAATTGATGTGTAAGAATCACAGGCTGGTACCCCAAGGTCGAAAATACCACAGAGACGAGACCACTTCCTTACTCCCATCCTCCCTTCTTTATCTCTTAGAAAAAGGCTCGTTAAAGGCCAGGTGGTTTGTTTCAGAATTCACTAATGAAAGAACTCTGTATTCTATGTCTAGGAGTGTATTTTGCTGGGATGATCATAAATTGTAGCTGAACTGATAAACTACACACAGGATACTTCTTTGCTCACAAGGCAGGAAGACGTTTCCTTATTTGGTCTGTACCGGTTTGAACTGAGAACTTGCTGACACACGAACCTTTTTTTCCTCTATATAAGCTGTTATGTACTAAATAAACCTTTGAGTCGATTGGGAAGGCAACCTAAAGCAGTCTCTGTTTTCTTGTTCTCCCAAGCTGCTCCCGAGCTCGTACTAACACGCTGAATGGCATACCTGAGTGTTACTTTAAATAATTAGGAATCTTAGAAGGAAAGGACAGAACTCTGCTTATCGCTCGTGCCTTGGAGGGAAAACCGGGATGGACATTTTTTTTCCTTCAGTCAAGTAGCTGGGATTTGAAATGATGAAAAGTAGCTTTTTTTAATTTATTGTATGTCACTAAAGACTTGAGAGTTTACACTGCTATTACTTTGGCTTGATTTCAAAAATAGAAATAATAGGTATAATTGGCAATGTACAAAATGCAGTAGTAAAAAATGTGATGTATTTTTTTTTCTAGATGGCTTAATAATGGCATATTTAAGTCAGATACAAGGTGCACGTACCTGCTGGCACACATACTTAATCCCTGATGGGTGCCTTAACCCACATCACAGGGAGCAAAAAGCAAAATCAGGTCAGGTTGCGACACAGACAGAAAATCAATGAATTAGATGAACAGAGCTTCTGTATTAGACAGAGGTAAATTGAATACTTACTTAATCTATGTAATACCTTCAGAGTAACACTTCTATAGCTCATTTAGCTCTAGTTTCCACTAGTTGTATTTCTTTACTTTGTTGTAAGATTAATAAAAGTAAAATAACAATTTTACACCAAGAAGTAAGAAACTGTTTTCTATTTAAAGCTCTGTTTTCAGAGACTACTTTACATTATTACCCTGGTATGTATTACCATCAACATTACAACTTGTGCCATAGACGGGATTATGTAAATAGTTAAATGCATTCCACCAGCTTTTCTGTATATAATATTAGTGGCGTACCAAGCAAAACACTTGAACAAAATAGAGGTGCATTTTGTAAATGATATTACCTAAGATTGGTCATCCATCACAAAACATTATTCACAATTTCAAAAGATTTTTTTTAAAGATTTTCAAATAGCAAATCACCAATAGATCGATTTGTGAAACACAAGAGTAGATTGATACCACGCTCAGATCTGTCTGTCACTACAATTCATAGACCTTGCTTATCTTAGATTACAGAACGGCTGTGTTAGGACTGTTCAGAGTTTTAAATACTTTGCCAGCCAGTTCCTTGAAAGATCACAAGTGAACATTTGTTTTCTTTTACCCTGTGCCAACACTGAACTGCATTGTTTTGTTCTGTTTTCTCTTTTTTGTTTTTCAGATGAATGTTGTAGTAGACTTTCTTGGCCGAGAGCGCGCACATTGCAGTATCACATTTTAAAGATATAAGATTGATACTGATCTTACTAATATTTTGACAAGAAAGCAAATAAGTATAGGTCAACTTCAATGACAAACAATGAGTTTTATTGATTTTATACTGAATTAATAAAGTCTGAATATGTGCATGTATGTATGTATTTAAACAAGTACACAATACTTATACAAGTGAAAAGAGTTTACATTAATTCATTCAAGTTCATCCTAAGTTTTGTCCTTTTCTGGAGATTTTTACCTTTCGAAACTTTTAGGTTCATCAGTCTAATAGGTTAAAAACTCTGTCATGTTCACTGGAGACGTGTTCATTTTAAGTGAGGTCCCACATGCACACAGAGGGGTACCTGTCCGATTGGCTGCTTATCACTATGACATCAAGATATTCTACTATACAAGTCTGCTGTCAGCTTGATTCTGTCAAAGTTGACATTGTGAGGTAAGGGACAACAAAAAGCGAATGAACTTTAGCTGAGGCCCATAGACGTAATAGCACTGAGCTTGTTTTTCATTCCAAGATCATGGAACATGTCTTCTCTGATATTCCCTTCACTCATTCATCGATGTGATTATTTATTTATGGATCTAGCCAAGCAACCAACAGAGAATTCGCATCAACCTTCCTCATAGGAGCCCTGTCATATCTACATATTTTTAATAGCTCATAACTCAACAGTCCTGGCTTGACATTTCCCATCAAAAAGAAGCAACACTTCATCTGAGATCTAACTTTCTCCTCAAAACTTCAAGATTTATGTGCCATAACTCTTCAGTGCACTTTATTTCCCATATGTTTGATATAATAAGATAAATTAAAATGATCAATGAAATATATGTGTGAATGTAAAATAGAATAAAGGATTGCAGGAGAAAAAAAATCTCTCCAAACTGTGACACTGTTATTTTCCATGGAGATTACAAGCTTTTGATTTTCTGCCAGTTCTGGCACAAATTTATAGTATATGAAACAGTGTCTTTGTATCAGGTTATTGTCAAACCTCTTCAAAATAAAAAACATGCTTAATCATGTATGCAAACTAAGGAGATCATCGTGAGTAAAATAAAACTATGAGAAAGTAAAAGGTCTGCCATCACATGAAAAAACATCTGATAAACACTGTTCCTTACTATACTGTATGATATACACGCATATATCACTTCCCCTCCAGCCTGGAGGAGAAAATAACTTCAACAGCCAAATGAATCGGGGATGTAACAGCTTCCTGTCAGCTTTGATTTCAAGTATATATCTGAACCCAAAAATAAGGGAAGAAAAATATCATCAAAAATGGATACTAATACCAAGATTTAGCTCTGATCTGTATAATAAAAATACAGTACAGACAACAAAAAATTTCAATCACTAAAAAGTTTCCAATGAAAAACCACAAATATATCATATAAAAATATAAATCATCCTGAAAGGGTAAAAAAAAGGGCAGTAAACAAATGCGTATTACAGTCCAAAAAACAGTTCTATATGAAGGCATTTGGTTTATTCATGTTACTGTTTTTAGGTTCAGAATAGCAGTTTCTGCCAAGATTACTATTGCAGGTATTGTAAACTTTATGTTTAGAGTGCTTTGTATGCATTTGTATAAATACATTGCAGGGACAATTGTTTATTTGCACTGCAACAATATGAAAACTCTCCAGTTGTTTTCCAGTTCCAGGATCTGTCCTTAAATGTGCATATTAAGCAAATGTGTAGGACTGCTTTCTTCCATTTGGACAATATCTATAAAATTAGAAACATCCTGACTCAGAGGGATGCTGAAGGACTAGTGTGTGCATTTATTCTGGACTGTGTTCCTCAAATTATTATTATTAACAGGATGTCCTAAAAACTTCCTAAAAAGCCTTCAGTTGATGCAAAATGCTACAGCATGAGTACTGACAGGGACTAGAAAGAGAAAGCACATTTCTCCCATACTGGCTTTTCTTCGTTGGCTCCTTGTTAAATCTTGAATAGTCTTGAATAATCAGGCATATCTCATGGTGCTGCATCATCGCAATAGAGTACTTTGTTGTGAGAGTGCTGGTTTACTTATGGTTCCAAGGGTGTTTAAAAGTAGAATGTGCAATAGGTCTAGGGTGCTGGGGGCTGCCCATGATGCACCAAGTGTTTCTTTTTTACTTACCTTTTTAATGCACCTTTAATTTAACCATTAGTTATTTTTAATCTCTGTGTAGGGATGGGAATCGAGAACTGGTTTTTGTAGTGAACTAGTTTCCAGTAGTCCAATTCTTTGAATCGTTAGTTTCCCTGCCCATCAATCCCGCTTATCGATTCTTCTTGCTATGATCAGTTGATTTCAGTTTGTGTCTGACAGAGGGCGAAAATAGTGGCACATTTTTCCAGTGTGGATATGAACATTACTTTTATTTATTTATTTATTTTGCACAAAAGGATGAGGCTACGAGGGTAAAGTGGAGACTGCTCCAGGACAGAAACAACTGCATTATACTGTTAACACAACTTTGGCTCTTCGCAAGCACCTGCACAGCCAAGAACCCAGAGTAATGTAAATGCTGACCCGGCCCAGCATCATGATAAAGTGAGCCGTCATTTGTGGTGAAGCCAGCCACTGCTGAACTTCAACAGGTAACAAACAGATGAGCAGTCAGGCTGCAGCCTCCGTTTCTACCTGTTCATGTTTCTAAAGTAGAATCACTGTGGCGATTGCTGTAAAGTCTCTTTGTGCTGGTTTCCATCTTTGCTTTGTGCTGTCTGCTTTATGCTTGCTTTATTCAAATGCTAAGAGAAAGATCACATGTGTCCTCATTAGGATAGGGATTTGTGTTGGTGTGGGGGGCTGTAGCCTCAGGTTTATATTGTTAAATGGTATATTGTTAAACTGTTATGAGACGGTGTGTTTCAGATCATTTTACAGAGTAACATGAAAGTAATGTAACGAGTAGTATAATGCAGTGCTTCCCAAACTTTTTCCAGCCACGTACCCTCAGCCGCATACCCCCTACTACGAACGACTCTTAATTAGTGTCTATAAATACATTGCAATATCGCATGCATAAAGATAAATACTGCACAGTCGATTATTTCTCACCACCAAATGAATTTATCAATATTTTTTAGTAATGACAGAGTTTTAATAACAAACTTTACTACTTAATACTAGCAGTGTATCAAAGGATTTATTAGAATTCACTTTTTTGTCGAGAGCATAAAGGCCATGAACTTTCATTAAACAGAACTTTATTTAATGTGATGGATGTGCTTGAGCAGAGGCACACAGCTCTTCAATGTTTGGCTCAATTTGGGAAAGGCTGAGTCTTAAATCGTTTTCCACACAAAGTCTTGCTCTGTATTTTGTTTTCATGTTTGTTAAAGCAGAAAATCCCTTTTCGCATAAGTATGTGGTGGCGAAAGGCATCAGAGTCTTGACAGCGCGCTTAGCCAGCGCGGGCTGTTCAGTGCGCAGCCCTATCCAGAAATCCGCCAGGTTCTTTTGAGCGTGTTCAACTTTTAGAGATCCATCTGTGGCGATTTCAATTAGGCTCTCCTGGTCAGACGGTGATAACGAAGTAGGCACGGCGGTGAACGGGTGACGTATCCAATCATTTGAGCCGTCCGTCTCTGGGAAGTATCGGCGTAACTGCACCGCCAGCTCCTCAAGGTGCACGTTACATTCGCGCTTTACACTTTTAGATAGTGTGAGATCATTAGAGCACAGAAAATCATGCAGCACAGGAAAGACTTCAGTGTTGTTTGTATCCAAGCAGTTCTTCCAAAGGTTTAACTTCTTTATCATGGCCTCAACTTTATCTTGAACATTGAATATAGTTGCAGAAACGCCTTGTAATCCGAGATTGAGCTCGTTCAGATGAGAAAATATATCACACAGATAAGCCAGGCAGGTAAGGTACTCTTCATCATGCAAATGTTCAGACAGCTCAAAGGGATGGTTACTGAAGAAAACTTTAAGTTCATCCCTCAACTCAAAGAAACGGGTCAGCACTTTCCCTCTAGATAGCCAGCGAACCTCTGTGTGGAGTAATAATGTCTCATGCTCGCTGCCCATCTCATTGCACAACGCAGCAAATAAGCGGGAGTTCAGCGGCCTGGCTTTCACAAAGTTAACCATTTTTACACTCGTGTCCAAAACATGTTTCAAACGGACATGTATTCCCTTTGCAGCAAGAGCCTCTCGGTGGATGCTGCAGTGTACCCAGGAGGCATCTGGCGCGACTGCTTGCACACGCGAAACCACACCTCCGTGTCTCCCAGTCATGGCCCGTGCGCCATCAGTACAGATGCCAACACATCTGTCCCACACGAGTCCATGTGTGTTCATGAATGTGTCCAGCTTTTGAAAAATATCTGCGGCAGTTGTCCTTTGTTCCAGTGGTTTACAGAACAGCATGTCCTCCTTGATGGTTCCTTCATGAATGTAGCGCACATATACGAGAAGATGCGCCAGGCCAGCCACATCCGTGGACTCATCTAGCTGTATTGCATAACATTCACTGTGGCGTATGCGCAGAAGTAGCTGCTGTAAAACATTTTCTGACATTGCATTGATGCGCCGTAAGACAGTATTGTTTGATGATGGAATGGACTGTATCGTCTTTTTTGCCTTTTCCCCCAACATTGTCCCTACCATATCTAAAGCAGCAGGGAGAATGAGGTCCTCCACAATAGTGTGGGGTTTGTTGTTTTTAGCCACTCTGTAACTGACCATGTAAGATGCTTGTAGTCTGTTTTTATTCATAAGATCTGGCACCTGAATGCAGGTTTTACTTGTTGAAAGTGATTTTAGCTGTCGCTCAAAATATTCCCTTGGTTTATTTTTCAAATGGGGATGATTTGTCTCTAAATGTCTGCGCAAAAGTGAAGGTTTCATTGAGTTCTGAGACAATACTTTTGCACAAATAACACACTGTGGCCGGGAAAATCCACCAATATTTATACACGTAAACCCCAGCGAAATATAATTGTCATCATATTTGCGCTTCTTTGATGAGGTTGTGTTACAGTCCGTGCTGTCATGCTTTCTCCCACTTTGACGCTCCGCATCAGACACTTCATCACTTTCCACATGGCTGGCTCCAGCTATGCTAGCCACTTGGCTAGTAACCACAGATACATCCCTGCTAGCACTGCTAGCATCCAAATCTGACGAACACATTGTTGTTGAACAATCACCTGTGCGGTCACTGGAAAATGCATCTTCAGATATGAGCTTATTGGTTGTTGTGGCCGGTGTCTCTGTGGTAGGGCCTTTTTTTCTTGTTAACCACTTGTCCATTTTCGCGCTGCACTGAATGCTTGGAGGCAACTTCAACTGTTAGGTGTCAGTCATTTGGGCAAATCACGCCCATGTATTTTGTCAGAGCTATTTTTTTGCTGAACACCAGAGGGTGGTATATAGTCGTGTATTTGACAGGCAAAAAAAACTGCATTAGCGCAAATTTCGGCTTTTAAAACTTTTGATCCCCACTCCAACCCCAACCCACGCGTACCCCCTACAGCCACTTGCGTACCCCCGAGGGTACGCGTACGGTAGTTTGGGAACTACTGGTATAATGAATGTCTTTTTCTCCTGGTTGCAATTAACTAATGTGCTGCATTACTTAAAGTGTTTTCTGTAATAACGTTTTTACTTTAGTTTTATTGAGTAATGGTCGTTATTGAGTAATGACTAATCACAACAAAGAGGGGAAATACCTTCAACATGCACAAACATTTGACCACACAGCATGTAATTAATTTGCATGAATGTAATGTCTTTGATATGCTGCTTAGAAATGGTGGTGACTCTCAAAGTGGAGCCAATGAGAATCGATAAGCAAATCCATAAGTAGTTGAATAAGTGATATCAATAATGGAATCTGAATCACTAAATTCTTAACAATTCCCATTTCTATCTGTGTCTCTCTTTAACGACGTGTCTTTGTCCTGTCTTCCTTCCCTCAACCCCAACCGGTCGCAGCAGCTTCCTGCCAGTGTCTGAGGCTGGTTCTGGTGGAGGTTCCTTTCCACTGTTGCCAAAATGATTGCTTAACCTCCTAGGACCTGGCGTCCACATATGACATCACATTTTGGGTTGTCTAGACCAAATAGACCAATACCAAAATACAAAATGTTGCTCTACAAGGGCCTGATATCCACTTACGAGGACATTATACTGTCACTGTTTTATCAAAATTTAAAACAAATATCCTCATGTGTGGATCTCATTTTTCACAGAAACAAAAATCGGGTGAAAAAAAAATCTGGTTAATCTTTGTTTTTACATTCATCGGGTCCCAATCAGCCCAAATACCAAAGAGAAATTAAAAATGCATGCCATGGAAGAATTCGGGTCTTAGGAGGTTAAAGGGGGTCATGTGATTGCTGAGGTTTTCTCTGTTTTACTCATTGCATTATTGTAGGGTCTCTACCTTATAATATAACGCGCCTTGAAGCAACTGTTTTTGTGATTTGGCGCTATGTAAATAAAATTGAAATGGAAATAAACTGAGATAGAAAATTCTACACACCATGTGGAGTAGTTATTCTTTTGATTAACCGAGGAAAGAAGAAGAAAATAACCTAACATAAACCTACACTTTAAAATCCATAAGGATTAACACAATTTTTACAAATATTTTTCTGCAGGAAGGTGATTGCACATATTTACATGACATTTGGTAAAGCATAAGCCTAAGGATGGTGACATAGGCTACCACACAGCTATCAGGTAGCTCAGCCTGGGTGCCAAAAGTGTGCCACTCACATCGGTGAGTGCTAAAAAGAGTGTGGGACCTGATCAGCTGACCTCTGGAATAAATAATGCAAATGGTATGCAGTTTTCCCAAAAGAAAAAGAAACGAAATATTCCCCAAATAAAGAAAAAGGCAAAAGCTCTCAACCAGCATATTCAAGAGGGAGAGACTTAAAAGTTAAGAATAGAGGGGAAAAAAATCAAGAATTGCTTAAAAAAATAGCAGAAGCAACTGCAACAGGCTGCAAACAGGATGACGCATACACACTTTCAAAACTGCACTTGGAGTCTTTTTGTCAACACAAAAGAGATAAATTGGCAACAACTGACAAAAATAATTATTTTAAATATGAATGAAAACACTGCAATTGAGTCACACCTGGTATGTCAAAGAAAACTGTGTACCTGGATTGCAGTTACATCCCTAACTGCATTAAAAGCCTCAAAGAAAATGATTAGAAATCACATGATGTTGTCAGGGAAACCTCCATTTGTTATTTGCCATGAATATGTCAGCCCTTGTTCTTTTCTATATGAGTGACAGGAAAAATATTCAGAAATGCTTTGCAGTTGTTGGCTTTATTGTGACACCATGAAGTATGGCCAAAGTCAGACTACTGGGTTTGATCAAATCACAGAATACACTGGAATACATATTGTGTGTGTGTGTGTGTGTGTGTGTGTGTGTGTGTGTGTGTGTGTGTGTTTTCTAATTTAGTTTTTATGTTCATATAAAATTGGTGCTTTTTCAATTTTCTTTGAATTTGATTGGATTCTAATTTGATCCAAGTTTATTTCTGTTGGTTTTCCACCCCAAACACTCTGAATAAATAAACAATATGTCACTTTACTTTTAGTGCTACTTTATCATTATATGGTATATCAGCTATGCATAGATAAGAGCATGTATGTGAATACGGCAAGGAGTAGTGAATATGTGTGTGATGGTTTGAACCTGTGGCAAACTAGATAGTGTAGTAACTTGGATATTGCCCATTGCCAAAGTGCAAAGACTGACAATTCATTTTGTTCTCTGAGAAAAGAGCATCAATGTGATGTTAATCACTGAAGTCATTTATTTCCCTTAAACTTTGGAGCCAGCTGGAGACTGCAGCAATAACAGCACTCTGATAGCCCTCTCCATGGCCACTCAATCAGGATATTAATTGCCCAGCTATGTCTGGCTGTTATCAATCTCTACCAATCACACTTTATTAAATAAAGATGCAATTACCTTCTGGAACACACTCACTTATAACACTTTATCATTATGTATCTGCAGCTGACAACTCTGCAACTCTGTATATAGATATATATAGATGATCAGCTTTCAACGGACGCACCTCTTTCAACACTAAACACAAAGTCAAGGCTTTCTAGATAAACTCTCCTTTCAGCTGGCATTAGGTGGATTTGAGTAATAAAGTTTATACTCACCCTAGCTGTGCAATAGTTAATACTGTAAAGAATGGTTGCTTTCCTGTCCCGATATACCTCACCATTTGCTTTCTGTCCTTCCCACATCCACAGGGATGACTCAGTAGTTTGCCCTACGCTATGCAGATTATTTAGGGTCTGAATTAGGATCCTTTCAGTCTGCTTTACTGTCTGTATAAACGTGTATAAAAAATATAATGAAATCTTTTTTCTTTAGGTTTCTTACATAACATGTTAAAAGGGAAAAAAGCACTTGGTTAACAGTTGATTGTCAATTTCAAGCACTTTGGAGCCTTAGAGTATGTGTTTAGTTTTATGTTAGAAAAGTGCTTAGAAGTTTCTTGTCTGCAAAGAGAATGTTTAATTGGTTTGAGGAGAAGAAATGTAGCACATAACTGAAGTTCTACTGCGTGCTTTTCAGACTGCCACCAGACTCTTTGTTTCAACTAAACTGCATTTGTCACATTATTTTAATAATTATTTGTGTTTTTTGTTTCTTTGTTTTTGCTTTTGTCCACAGCTCCACACAGATACCTCAAACCAGAACTTGGGCACCACTGTATTTACATCAAAGTACAAGAGACAGTTATACTATATTATGTCTGTGTTCTTTGTGTGTCAGTGATCATACAGGATGATTACTTGAATGCAACTAAGGACTGCACTGTCTTTATTTGCACTTTGTTTTGTGGCATGTACACATGTTTGCATAGGTTTTTAGAGCCCCACTGTTTCTTTCAGTTTGTCAACCCTGTAGACAAAAGGTTGAAACAATGGGAGAGAAAAATGTAAAAAAGGTGAGCATGTTCACATTATCTCTGAAATGATTTCACTTGATGTCTCACATAGCCTTTGAGCACATACAAAATTGAATGCTGGGTTCAGTTTAATTGCTTTTGTGCTGTTATCATCCTCCCACAGAATGGCTTTTATCAAAATCATTATGCCTGATCCCATCTGCCGGTGGATCACTGACTTCCTGACGGACAGGAAGCAGCACGTGAGGCTGGGAAAGAATGTCTCGGACTCCCGGACCATCAGCACCGGCTCCCCTCAGGGCTGTGTTCTTTCTCCTCTGCTCTTCTCCCTGTACACCAACTGCTGCACCTCCACCCACCAGTCTGTCAAGCTAATCAAGTTCGCAGACGACACCACCGTCATTGGGCTCATCTCGGACGGGGACGAGTCTGCCTACAGGAGGGAGGTTGAACGTCTGGTGTCTTGGTGCAGCCACAACAACCTGGTGCTGAATGCCCAGAAGACAGTGGAGATTATTGTGGACTTCAGGAAGCACACAGCCCCACTCCCCCCCATCATCCTGACTGACACCCCCATCACCTCTGTGGACTCATTCCGCTTCCTGGGTACCACCATCACCCAGGACCTGAAGTGGGAGCCCACTATCACCTCCGTCATCAAGAAAGCCCAGCAGAGGATGTACTTCCTGAGGCAGCTGAAGAAATTCAACCTGCCAACACGGACGATGATGCAATTCTACACTGCAATCATCGAGTCCATCCTCACCTCCTCCATCACCGTGTGGTACGCTGGAGCCACTATCAGGGACAAACAGAGACTGCAGCGTGTTGTGCGCTCTGCTGAGAAGGTGATTGGCTGCAGACTCCCATCTCTGCAGGACCTGTACACCTCCAGGACACTGCGGCGTGCAGCCCGGATCTCAGCTGACCCTTCTCACCCTGGACACAGTCTGTTTGACCTGCTCCCCTCAGGCAGGAGGCTCCGGTCCAATCGCACCAGAACCTCTCGCCATAAGAACAGTTTCTTCCCCTCTGCTGTTGGACACATGAACAATAACCACATGATTGTCCCCGCCACTAACACATGACCCTACGCTGTGTCACTGCATCATTTCATGTTTGGCACTGATCACCACCTGCACTCATGTATATATCTTTCTACGTAGCACTCATAATTCTTATTCTCATGTATATATCTCATGTATATCTCATGCACATATCTTTCTTTCTACATAGCAAATTAATTCTTATTGTCTGCACTGAAGCACCGCAGCAATTTCCTAATGTTGTAAACCTCAACATCTGGCAATAAACCCATTCTGATTCTGATTCTGATTCTGATTATCTAATAGCTGAAAAATTCTGCTTAAAACCCGCACAGCTAGCCACAACTCACTCACATTCTGTTTCATGGTAGCTTAAATGATCCACATCCATTTTCCTCCCACACCCTCAGTTTCCTCACTGACATTGCAGTTAACATAACGGTGCAGCACAGGACCATGACTGCAGAATAAAAAAGCCGAATATCTGTACTTAATTTCAATGTCAGGGTTCATTTGTCATTATGCTAACCCTCCTATTGACCTTGTATCTGTGGATGACTCCATGACAGTAGCTGACTGAGTGCAATATTTCCCAATTACAATCTTGCCTTTAAATCACCTTCTGACTGTCCTATCTTTGAACAAGGCAAAAGATAATCTAATATGTAACAAATGGTAGCTAATGTCTAAATTATTTAGAAATGCAGTGCCCTCTTATGTCATTCACTTTTACATAATTTCAGTTAGAGTTAATATGTGTTGTACTTTTCACAACAAAGTATAAAACAGTTACAAAATGGAAAATACAATGATGTGGAAAAGAAAGTTTTCATAGGACTCACTGCATGAGTACATTCTTACTCCTCCCATAGTAAAATGTAAATAAGATGATAACTAACATCAGTGTGTTGCTAATCAAATGTACTTGATTGATTGATCATCACCAAGTTTTAGCACCTCTGTAGAAGTAGAAGTTTGGAAGTTGGTCTAGAGCATTCAGGTGAGTGTTAATACAATCTTCCGAGGAGTGTACATGCCAGCAAATTCACCACAAGGTCAGACAGTGCAATGCTCAGAGAAACTACTAAAAGCCCAAGAGTGGCATCTCAGATGCCACATGCCTCAGTTAGCATGCTAAATGTTAAAGTTCATGACAGTACAATTAGAAAAGGCCTGAATAAGTATGGCTTGTTTGGAAGGGTTACCAGGAGAAAGTATATTCCTTCTAAACAAAATATAGCAGCCCTCTTAGGTTATCAAAGGTACATCTGGGATGTACATTTGTAATCCCAAATTTGGGATGGTTTTCCTGCTACAGGTCCTTGGCACCTTGTATTATAGAATGAAGCCATCTGACTGACAGGTTTATGGTTTAGGCCGAACTTTAGCTAAATCCATCAGGACATTGGTCCCAAACACACACACACAGAGACTGAAGTTATACCAAAAACAATTACTTTAATGTATTATTGAAAAAGGTGGTTCTAAAAGCTCATGAGGTATACTTACATTTTCACAGAACTCCAGTGCTGTGAAACTTAACTTTGAAAGTTTTGCATTTACATTCAATGCTACTGATGCATATTCTTTTGAGACTTCAATAGGACATGCCACTCAGGCAGTTTAAGAGAAAGAAAGGTTGATAATGATTGGGTAAAGGTTGTATTTTAATCCAAAATGACAAAACACCCAATCCAAAGATCCTTTTTGAAACCTAGCCAAGTATTTTTGGCATGTTTCGCTAACCAAGTAGTTTTGGTAGCTTTAACTATCCAAAAGTGAAGCAACTTTTTGATAATAAGACACAGATACTCAGAAATACGAGGTGAAACAAATACCAATCAGTTCTCGAAAAAAACCCCAAAACAAACAAACATAAATTTTAGTAATAATCATTCCTGTCTTGGAGATAAACACAACAAATGCTATGTCTGCACTCAGCAACAAAGTAAAAAGGGCAGAGGTAGCAGTGTGTGGTTGTGACCACAGGTTAGCCCTATTACTATTATTTTGCAGATTAAAGTGCATGCAGCTTAACAGAGGCCACAGGGCATTTCTGACTGTGAACCACTTAAAATGAGGTGACACAGAAACATAAAATGAGCTTTTTAGAAACACACAGTCACATCGCCTGCTCTGGGTTTGGTAGCTTTTTGGACCTTGTGTGATGCAGTTTTGTAACACACTTTCAGGTAGAGAGGATTTAAACAAAGTGATCTTAGTGACATATCCACACCCTCCTTAGTATCCTCCTTGTGCTTGTTTTGTCACACTCAGAGGTGCGAAGTAATAAAGTATAAATACTTTGTTACTATACTTAAGTAGAATTTTCAGGCATCTGTACTTTCTGACAACTTTTTACTTTCACTTCCTACATTTGTAAAAACAAAAATACAAAACCCCCCAACCCATTATCTGTCCTTTCCACCTCTTACATTTTCAAAACAGGCTTGTTACTTTTGGTTTAAGGCACTTGAGGCGAGTTATTATTTCGTCACGGCCTTCAAACATCAAACCGATTTGAGCCTAAACAGTAACACATGAAATCCTAGTTGTGGATTAATCACCAGGGAATGTCGCATAAAAAGAGATGCAGGATAAACAGGTTAGTTGGCTGTACTGTGATGGATTTAAATAAGGGACAGTGTGTGACTGGTACACAGTGACTGTGGTTTCATGGTCAGAGTTTGTTTACAATCAAGTGTAGCAATTTGAAGTGAAACTATTGATGCTCCAATTCATTTACTGAATTCCACCTTCATACCAACTTTATGCCGTCTAGAAAAAAGGCAGCATAAACAGTGTACTATCAGTTAGGGCTGGGCCATATCATACAGTTCACGGTAATACCAGTATAATGTCGGGCAACGATAAGAAAATGAAATATTGCGATAGAATATGGGTAAAACACGCATGCGCAGTGCCTTTGTTTTCATACGCACATGGCGGAAAAAGCATGGTGGTGATGGAGAATGAGGAGGGCGAAAGCGGATCGTTAAATGAAACGGATGAACCAGAATTGGTTTGTAAAAATGCTGCAACTTCAGTGGTGTGGCACTGGTTTAGCTTTCATCCATCAGATACACAACAAAGCACTATTTTTGGTAGCGCATGCTAGCGAGCCGTCGTTATTACCGTGTTTTTTGGAAAATACGGCACACTTAAAATCAATCCTTTGATTTTTCTGAAAATCGACAGTGCCCCTTATAATCCCGTGTGCCTTATGTATGAATTCTGGTTGTGTTTACTGACCTCGAAATGATTTTATGTGCTACACGGCGCTGGAAAATGTTTTAGTCTAACTTTGCTAAGCTACAAACCCGCACCGCTTGATGGGCATTACGGCTATCGTAGGCAGGAGCCTCGCTGAGTGATACGTACTGTGCTTCAACATAATATTAACGTATTGTGTGTGTATAACCTCTTTTTAAGTTTTGTGGATATTATACATGGTTATGCTGAGCACATGTCGGCCAATTTCCACTGGAAATGCCTTGTGGTTAAACTGTCAGCAAGGATTTTGCATTTGCACTGTTACATTTTTATATAACTTTAATGCACATAAAAAATAGCTGCTTGTTTAAGTGAAAATACGTTGATTTTTTATTTTTTTGCATGAATAAAGTTGTGGAGTTGTAAAGTATTTTGTCTAGTGTCAATTATATCGTCAATTATATCGTCAGTTATATCGTTATCGCAAATTTTAAAATGTATATCATGATAAATATTTTTGGTCATATCGCCCTGCTCTACTATCAGTGTAGAGGAAATCAGCCAGGAAAACTCATGAAACATCTGCTTGAATTAGGGTGATTCAGTTAACTACACAAAGAGCAGCAGGTCAGCTAATTACAACCTGTACATTAAGAAAATCTACTGGAGCTCTCAGAAGAAATTATTGAGAGTTGTGATTCTTTTCCCCACAAAAAGCCATTACAGCAGATTTTAGGGCTCCCCCACCTGCTGAATCCAACTTTAACCACTTTCTTACTCATTTTCCTGTTCAGAGGCAAAGTTGCCCTCTACAATATAGGCTACAGAAAACAGGACTTTTTTTAAATTTTCCTTCTTTTTCTCTGCTCACGTTACTTACCTGAGTCAAACTGAGTACCTTTATTAGAATTCAAATTTAGACTGTATTCCTATCTACTAATGTTATTTTATTATTACATCAAAATAGGACAGGGTTCAGCTAGATTTGCATAAAAATAGGTGGTAGAAATGTTCTTCAATGAGCTTCTTTGATTTTATTGGATGTTAAGTACATTTCAGAGCCTGTACTTTTTTTTATTTTTATTTCAGAAAAGAAGCTGAATCTGCACTTAAACCTTTACTGGAGTATTTTTCATCACTAGTAAATGGCCTGCATTTTTATAGCGCTTTTTTAGTCGTTAAGGACCCCAAAGCGCTTTACACTACATTCAGTCATTCACCCATTCACACACACATTCACACACTGGCGATAGCAAGCTACATTGTAGCCACAGCTGCCCTGGGGCGCACTGACAGAGGCGAGGCTGCCGGACACTGGTGCCACCGGGCCCTCTGACCACCAGCAGTAGGCAAACATGGGGTTAGTATCTTGCCCAAGGATATTTGGCATGCAGCCAGGATCGAGGATCGAACCACCGACCTTCTGATTAGTGGCTGACCTGCTCTGCCACCTGAGCTACAGCCACCCCAGCGATCTACAGTATCTGTATTTCTACTTAAGTACTGAATGTCTGTACTTTTGCCACCTGTGATCATACTGCAGTTGTGGACACTTTTTGGGGGGCTTTACTTCAGCTTTTTCATAAGTTTGATTTTCTCCACAGCTGGCTGACCAACAACAGCTCAAGCAGGAGTAGCCCACAGACTGGTTGTACCACTTAATTTCAACACTGCCTCCATCTGGCAACAGACACTCTGCAGGGATACAGGCTGTCTGTAGCTCCTTATAGTCTGCCAGACCCCTGCCAATCGAGAACCATATTCAGTCCATCAGGGTCCAGTCACACAGACCAGAGACCAGTTGCTGAACGCCTGGTAACTACTGATTACCAGTGAAAAATAGGTATTTCCTAGGCAATTACAAGTGGATACTGGAGTTTGCAGGTTTTGCTAGGTGAAATTGATTAAGACAATATAAGACAATAAATTGCTTTAGTCAACCTGAGAGCACCCATAGTTTGCATGAAAGACCCTGGGTTCTCTGCAAAACAGCTGCCAGCTTCTGCCCAGTCAGCTGTGAAACTGCAAAACAAATCAGAAACAGCGACTGTGCACTTTCAAAGTAAAAGGTGTGACTTTTGAAATGTATTGGTTCTAGTGGTAAGACACAAAATTTACTAGAACAGGGCATTGCCAGAATGTTGGCACTAGGTCTCCAACAGATATAAAAGAATAGGAAAAAAATAGAAATATCCTTTATTGTCCCTCAGTGGGGAAATTCAGGTGTTCAGAAAAGTGACAGACTGATGGAGCATGCAGATTTAAAAAAAAAAAAAATCATTAGAGCATAATGAAGAATAAGCAAAAAAATGATTAAAAACAGAAAATGGAAAAACTGCAGAACAGCAGAGATATAAACAACTATAGTACAACTATAATATAAACAACTTATTGTGTTTGTTAGGAGCAGACTTAGGTGTTGCATGTATCAAAATGTAATTAATAATTACAAGTGGAAGTGTGCCGTTTGCAGTGATAATGACAGACTTTCATGTTTAAAACAATAAGCCAAGATATCTGAGTCAAACAAAAGTATTCACCTCGTCAACACTTGAACATTTCATCAGCTGTAGCTAGATACATAATTACATTAGCTCTGAAAGTAGGTTTCAAACTTCGTTTGCTTCTAAAATATGTCCCCAGCTGACTTGCAAATATGCACATTAAATATCCATTATTGCATGGCTTAGCTATTTAGCTTAGCTGTGTGGGCATAAAAATGAACTAAACAGTACAATCCAAAAGGCTTATATAGCCCCAAGCAACAAAAGGCACTATACTGTGTTACATTCCACTATAGCAACACATAAACTCTTTGTAAAGGGCTCAGACTTTTATGGTGAAACTAACGATTGAAAAAGGTTTAGAGAAACAAAAGAGCAAGTATGTGCACATACAGTTCTTTGCAACAAATAGCTAATGCAGGGTTGAATGATTGAAAATCAAAATAAATATTCAGTAATTGCTTCAGTTAATGACTTAGTTTGTCAGGTCACATTTGGGGCTTAAATTAGACTATTCGATTTTTAAAAAAAAACAATCCAGTTTTGGATTTTCATTTTTGGAAAAGACACAAAAGAAACTTTACTAAAACTTTAATTCTCAGTATTACTCTTACCAGAATCAGTCAAACATCAAAAATAGAATCAAAGTATCAAAGAGAAATAAATGTCACAGATGGCTCATTCAGCAGTTACATCAGTACAGCAGATAGCATGTAGTCTATTTCTTCTACTGCCTGCAGTTGTCACTAAGTAGACGACACACCACTTCCTAAAACATAGAAGGTAAAAAAGTCGCTTGTAAATAGAGTCTAAATAGAGTCTGGTTCTGCTCATGTGATTCTCCACTTTATTTCCAAACTTGCCATTTTCCGTTCTGTTATTCCTCTGTTTATCCTCATGATAATATATTATTATATAAAACCTGTATTCAAACATATACATTTTCACTGCAACATGAGGATTTGCGTGCCTGTCTTTTCTTCTTAAGCCACACTGGAGTAGCAGTCGAGTGCCTCAAAGGGAGGAGTTTTGGGGCCTATCGAATTACATGTGAGATCATAGTCAAATTGAGACTCTTACAGAGCAGAAGTCTGAATATACAGATTTGGTATTCAAATGCTTCAATTTTATTCTTAAAACCCTTATGAATCCTTATTCAGTTAAACTGTTGAAATAAAAGTGTAATAAAGGTTTATAGTTACTTACATAAGGAGCATCTATTCTGGCTACATTTCACGAGTGCATAATTATACTGAGCCCGATCTATTTGAAACAGTGAAGATCTTATGCTATCTTAAATGGAGTCTGCACCTCTTACAAAAAAGGTGTCATCTCAGGAGCAGTGGTAGCCCCTATTATCCATATTTGCATCTGTATACCATACAGCAAATTCATTTACACGTAAAAGCCTCCCTTAGACCTAGGGGCTCGGGGTTGAACTACCAGGCTTTTCAGGCTTGTAAAACTAAAATCTAGGTTTCATATCAATTCACAGTAGTTCCTGGAATTTTTATGTGTTGCCCCTTGACTGCATATTACTTGCATGTAAATCCCACTCTTCATGCAGGGATGTGACTTGACTGTACACACTAAAGAGTTTATATATATATATTTAATAAATATGATTAAACAATCAATAGTGATAAGAATCAAGAGTGCTAAAATATTATTGCATTTTTACGTAAATATTAACATTATACCTTTAATTCTGGAGAGAACTGTTATATTGCTGCCCTACAGTGGCACTCACTGGCAACTTTACTGTTGAAAAGGAGGAGCTATTTTAAGTGCCCCAGACAGAATTAGGATAAGTGACTGGTGAGTATATGTTTTGCGATACAGTGGACTTATTGCTCCCTTAAAAACATGACCATTAGGGACCTCATTTAAGGCTGACTAAAGGTTCATAGTTAGAATCTGAACTTAAGCTATTATCATGGTAATGGCCAAAAAATCTGAGCCCGGCTTTCAAAAGTCAGTAGAAATGAGAGCTTAAAGGCAGCTATTTAAAAAAAGTGCATCCCACAGGAATATACTAAGTGAAAAGAAGGAGAGAGGTACAGTTGAGAGAGAATCATAGATGAGCAGAAAAGGGGGAAACCAGATCATGTGGTGCCGTGGATTTTCTTTTAACTTTAACCTATCTCCCTTCCTGTCTCTGACTGCTACAGACAATGGGACATTAGGCATGCTTCTGCTGGTGTCATTGGAAGAGTAATGAGATGGCACCAGGCCTATGAATGGCTCATTGGCTTGATGCACATTACTGTCTTTAAGAGTTTCTTTATCCTGTTATGGCCGGCCATGCAGCAGATTTTCTACCTGTAGCAGATATTGTGATGAATAACAAAAAAACGCACAGCATGATGGCCCGCGGTACACCATAGTTTGATCCAAACACTTGGGCCTAACGGTCATCCTGTCACAGTATGAATAACCATGCAGCAGATCTTCTACATGTAGCAGAGATTCTGATGAATAAAAACAACAAGCCAACAATGTTAGAATCCACAGTATATTAATTAAAACCAAATCTCAAGGATTAGAAGTAAAGCAAAAGACGCAAAAGACCGAAACATGCATACACATTCTTTTTAATTGTCTTTAGAAAGACACACATATGACTAATTCTGTGTTTTACATCTCAGATATTGGAAACTAGACACATTTGCATAGAAATTCTTGCAAATGAGCATTTGCACACCTCTGTCAGTCTCACTATTGGCTGAACCTGCTACTGTCATTGTGTAACAGAGGCTATTGTGACTAGCTTAGCTATTGTTTGTATTTTTTGCACCCAAACTACTATTTCAGAAACCACCGTTGTTCATGCACCTGGCTGGTAGTGCAGTCAAATGTTCTTTATTTGCAATGTCAGACACATTGATTTAATCCATTCAAGATAACGTTATTAATACAAACAAAGTAATCCACTATAGGATGACATTTAACAAACCAAGTAGGCTGCTGATTGGTTCTTTATTTACTATTAGATTAGCTGGATAGGAATAAAAGTAGAAAGTGGATCATGCTACCAGTGGACACAGATCAAACCTGTACACAGTTCCAGGGTTTAATGGTCTTGAAAAAAAAAGGGGAAATCTAATATTTGCAAGTTCCAATATAACACTGGTGTTTGTTGGAGAAGACAATATGTTTATATTACATAAAGTTAGGTCCACAAATATTTCAACAAAGATGCATTTTTTTTTGTCATTGTGCTTCTGTACACCAACACAGTGGATTTGAGATGAAACAGCCGAGATGTGATAGAAGTGCACACTTTCAGATTTCATTCAAGGAATTTAAGAAAAGAGTTGTTTTAACTGTGTAGCAATTATAGTCTCCCTTTTTCAGAGGCTCAAAAGTAATTGAAGCATTGAATGACAAGCAGCTTCATATCCAGATGAGACCTCTTTTGTCATTATTCAATGAGAGATGAAAAAGAATAGATATTTAGAGTCGATTCCAAGTGTTGACTTCGGTTTATTGTTGTTGAAAGAGATATCTTTGCAAGCAAAGGAGGTCGTTATTAAGCTGAAAAACTCGAAAGCCTATTAGAGAGACAACAGAAACTTTAGAAGTAGCCAAATATGCAATATGATACATTCTTAAAATGAAGGAATTTCTGTCTTAGCAAAAGACCTAGAAGACCACAGCAGACATTCAAATTCTTTTCTTGGTTAAGAAAAACAGATTCACAACATTTAGGCAAGTCAAGGACACTCTCAAGGAGGTAGGCATATCCATTGTCTGTCATGGTCCTGGGTCGAGCGACCCCGTATTTGAGTTTCATGTATCTTTTGTATTCATTTGCACCTAACTTAGTTCACCTAGTTAATTCCTAGATTGCAGTTTAGTTTTGTTCCTTAGTTGTTTATGTCATCTCCCCCTGTACTAAGTCTCCCTGGTTCATGCGTCATGTCTGCGTGGTTATGTTTAGTCTTGTCTTGTCTAATCTCCATGTTTCCTGTTTTACTTTGAAAGTCTGTATTCATTGTCAGTGTATTCAGTTTCACTTCTCCTGTCCTGTCGTTAGGTTCATGTGTGTCAGCTGTGCTCCCATGTGTGGCCACTTCCCCTGATCATCCCTCATGTGTATTTAGTCTCCGTGTTTCATACAGTCTGTGTCGCGTCGTCTGTGTTCCCACCGTCCATGTTGTCACAGCCAGTCTTAGTATTCATAGTTATGGTTTCCTGTGTCTTCATAGTTTTTCCTAGTTTTACTTTCCCAGTTTAGTCATAGTTTAGTTTGTCACTGCGTTCTGCCTTGTCGGCACTCCTTGTCACCAGCCACAATAAAGGCTCGCTTTCAGTTAAGTTTGCTCCAGCCTACTCTTGTGTGTTCGCACCTGGGTCCACCACACACTCCACCGCACGGTCTGCCTCCTCAGATCGTGACATTGTCAACGTCTACACTCAAGCGACACTTTTATGAATGTAAATGCAGAGTATTTGCAAACCAAGAAGGTCAGACTGAACTTTGCCAGATAACATCTAAAAGAGCCTGCCTCTTAAAAAACTGGACAGAATAACTGAGATTAACTTAGAGCAAACAATGGAATAGAATAGCAGAGCAGTAAGAAATCAAAAAGTGAGCTCACATTACGAAGCACACCACATCATCCAACATGATTGAAGCTGTGCTATGACATGACTGCTAGTGGCGCCAGGATGCTAGTGTTTATTGATGGTGTGACTGCTGAAAGCACACTGCAAAAGCAAGGCAAAGAGGGTAAATGTTACTGAAGACAAAACCGAAGGCATAGAGGCCAGCAAGCAGTAAAGGTCAGCAGAGAAAATACAGCATTGGGTGATAGCCATGGTTTCCAGGTTTTAGGGAGTCATGTTTTCATTCAAATATCAAAAAAAATATCAAAAATAGTCCTTATGAGAGTCTGAAAATGGGCTCAATATATAAAAATGGCTATAATTCCTGAACATTAATTTTCTTTGTTAAACCCTGTCAATTAAAGCTAAAAGTCAGGACTTCAATAGCATTGTCACTGTCAAACTATGGTACATGTGTGTATTGGGACCTCAACATCCTGTGAGTCTGTTACCTTCAACAATGGCTGTTTTTGTGTTGTAAAAAGCACTTTCCCTTATAATAACAAAGGAAAAAACTAAAAGAAAAACTAAAACTAAACATGTTAACATAATAAAAACCAGAAAACTTAGTCTGGTAACTAAGTAAAACTAAATAGAATTGAAAACTAATTAGAAAAACAAAGAAATTGCTGCTTTAGATGATCCATTAATGATTCTAAATATAAAATAAATATAATATTTAGAATATATCTGTGTTTAAACCAGGCCCACATTTTCTAAAGAAACTGCCTGTCCCCTCAAGCTCATCTCCAGGCTAGATATGCTCCTTGGATCCATAGACACGAAAAAGGAGGGCAAAGAGAGAGAAGAGTGAAGCAAAAAGGAAACAAGAAATTAGAACACAGCATTGGGTGATATTTCAGCATGGGATGCCCAGTCAGACTTTAGGGAGGTAATTAATTAACAACAACAACAAAAATGTCCAAGATGAGACCTCCAGGGGCACCCTATGCTTCCTCAGATCTCTGTCCAGGAAATGGATGGCTGGGCTGGAGTGGGTTTAGGTGGAGTGGGGATCAATCCAGAAAGGTTTTGCTTGAGCAACCACACAACGGTGATGCAGGCAGGGCAAAACTCCCTGTAAATACAATTTTAAAAACTTCATAGTACATAGCAATATAAGAAATACAGTGACTCATTAATAACATTAAAGTTTAGCTTTGAAATACATTTCATGACTTATAGGTATCTTTTTCTGTCTATAGCATACTGTATATAGTATCAACATTACATTATAACCCTTTCAAAGTACAAAACTTATTTTTTACTTGTAAATTTGATTAGATATTTTTGTTACTTATATTATAAAAAATGTAAAATTGTACTTTTTACAGTGAGTTAAATGTTTCCAAATTAGATGGTTATCCAAATCAAGGTCACGGGGGCTGGAGCCAATCCCAGCTGCCACAGGGTGAGAACTCACAAATAAATTTGTGTGGCCCAAAATCACAGTGTATATCAAAAGACACTTGGAGAGGAGTCAGTTGATGTTGTCAGCATGCTGGATTTGGAAGACCATATTATAGTGGTTTACACATTCACCTAACAAGCAAAAATGTGCAGTTCTGATCTGAGATACAAAACCCTTTGATGTTGCATCAGGAACCTGCATACAAATCTGCCAATTCAGATATGTGGAGCTGTGGCAACCCCTTATAAATAAGGGGGCAGTATATGATCTGGGCATGCTTGAAACAGAAAGGCTTGTTGGGTTCTCTTGGTCAGGCATTGTTTACTTGGTTTACAACAACAGTGACATCCCATGAAGCTGCAAGAGGGACTTTAAAGACATAACTGAGCAATCCTTGGTTGTTTCAATTCACAACAGAACTTAATGAATGTTTTGTGCACATTGTGTGCCGGATACCTTCAGAGATCTTGTAGACTCCAAGTGTGGCTTGGGTAAGGCTTGTTCAGAATGCTGTGGCTCATCAGTATATTAACTCCCCGTGGCATTTCCATACTTTTATGAAAACGGTTTAAATATGTCAGTGATCTGAGGAAAGACCATTTTAGAATAAATATAGATTTAAATATACTTAAATATTTCTGTAATTTGCAGCACTGCAGAAACTGTGAGAAACAGTAGTTCTCTTACATTATGTACTAAATTTGCTCTAATATGTTCTTATAATGTGAACACTGAGCAGAATCTCACCCATCTTCCAGGTCACTAACACTGACACGCCGAGTGAAAATCACTGATAAAGCCTTGGCTTGTAGCATCCTTTGATGCCTGACCAGTTCTGCAAAACATCAAATCCCTTCAGTCTGAGTCTGCACACTGAGAACCTGTCAACTGTATCCACCATGTCACCATGTATCTCTTAGACTCTAATAGCGACGGTAAAAGACGGAGAGTGCAACGATAAACCAAATGATTGAAACAGTGGCGTCAACATCAATGAGCGCTGCAAAGTAAAGTAATAACAAGATGCCCCTCCTCAATTATTTGAGTAAAACTTTTAATGCTCGGTGCCCTTTGTGTAATAGTTACAAATGGATCACTTAAAACAGTTTTAAATAGTGGTCGCCAGAATCCTGACAGAGAATTTGTCTTCATCATCACAAAACAAAATGTTTTTTCTAACTGCATCTGACCCCATCCAGCCTCTAGTGTATGTAGATGAATTTACACAGGACCGTGAGTCACTTTGCTGATTTAGAGGAAAAGCAATCTTTAAGCATGTGTCCCCATCTCGCATGCATTGTATGTTAAGAGGACATCGTGTTATATGAGGTTGCTACGACTGTTTGATTAGCTCCCTCAAACTCAATTTCAATTTAATTTGTGAGCTGGCTCCCAGAGACTGCTCCTGGCAGCTAAAGGTATAAATCTGGCCTTATCTGGCCCCGGCATGCACAGTTCATATCCACACACCCTGTTCCAACAACAGATCTATAATTCATGGCCAAGCACACCCACGTTATTGGCTGCCCAAGTATTAGAAAATACAACAAAGGAAAAAGAAGTCAATGTAGTGTCATCCAAACAGTTCAGAAGGCAATAGGGTATTTTTTTCTGTCCCTAGAGACAAACCATGCGACAGAAACTTCTCTGTAGTACTATTACACATGAAAGACAAGAATGTGCGATGTCAAACTTTTTTACATTTATATTCTGTTCGCTGGTTTCTTGTATTGTTATGCCAAAGTGAAGGTTAACATCACTGTGACCCCGCAGGTGAAAGAGTGCTATGTATGACAGATGGGGAATTATTCCTCCAATTAGGCTAATTGGATGAGACAGGTCAGGGCATATAAGCTTTTGGATGAAGTTGAATAAACAGAAGAGACTGTGGTAAATTATCTTGAGGAAAACCGCCCGAGGGACCAAATCAGGCCATGCTTTCCCTCTGAAAATCTATATTGGGAAAAAAAAAAATTGTTGCTACAGCAGTGGCTGGCTTTGTGAGCAGTTGCTTTTGATGACTTCTGCTAAAAGATCAGTCTGCAGATCATTATCCAATCATGCTTTCCAACTCATCTGTGTTTATCTGGTATTGCTTGCTTGCCACAGTTCCAAACTAACAACTAAAAAAGTAAGTTTTAAACTTTTCTCATATAATTCAGGGATTCATCAGTGAACACATACAATTTGTTAATCTAAGAGTAGAAACATTTTTAAAAAAATCCACAGACTGAGGGAAAATAAATACTTAAAAGCAACGACATGGTGAAGCAACAGGCTGCACCACCTATTAACAGGTAATGTCAGTTGCTTAAACTCCCTTTAACAGCAGACACTGTCTCATGTGGACAAGTCATGCTTGAGGAAATTTGTTTTTTGAATAGCTAATAGCCAATTGAGTCACTCAAAAGTGAAAGGAGAAATGTAGGACGGAAGATGAAGACTGAAGGCCAGTCCCTCTGGTATCTTCTTTAATGAGTATTACTGTGCCAGCAGAGGAGAAATAAAGCTTAAGCACAGCAGACCAGCACCGTGGTCAACACGGCACCAGCTTCCTCTGCCCACCGAGGGCCTACTGTAGCCGGGAAGAGACACTGAGATGACAGAGACATCAGACACTAGTTAATTAGGACCACTGGAGAAAAGAGGTGGAGAGGGATACAACAGCGAAACACCTCATCCTCGCTTACTCTTCTCTTCCCTGATTCCTTGGGCTCATGCTTGTTTTCGCCATGATATCTCTGTTAATGAATGAGCGCAGTGTCTATTGCCCAGAGGGGACCAATGTTTGAGTCTGAAATAGGAGCCAGGGATGGGGGCCACGTTGCCTTTGTTTGTGTTATTCTGAAGCAGCTGGAGGCAATGATGGGGAACACAATAACAATTTTCATGCAGCGAGTCATGACAAAATCATAGACATACAAACACAAATCTAAGCAAACACATGCTGTTATGTTGTGCATATGAAATCACTCAACATCATTATGATATGTTGTGTAGTGTTACATCATTTATGCTCGAAACAGTTTTTACGTGAAGATTAAATTCGTAGACGTGTAGGGTAGTAACTTCTTACTTAAAACCACTTTTATCTAAAATATAGAAATACCTTTTTTAAACAAGATGATTCGCAATGGAAAATGTTCTCCTCCCATCCATTTATTCCTGTCATAAGATAAACATCAGTACTTTATGTCTTCAAGTGCTTCACAGTAAGTTCATGTTAAGTGCAACAATCTAGACTTTGGCATACACTCTGGTAAACAGTTTATTGTGTCACAGCTGGGATATTACATCAGCAGAATTTGTGCGTTGACCAGTCACTGGAATTTCTTCCTGTTAAAAGGGTGTTTTTCCTTTCCACTGTCACCAACACCAAGTGCTCATGGGAGGTCATCTGATTATTGGGGTTTGTCTGTATTTTGTAGGCTCTTTACTTAGATTATAAAGCACCTTGAGGCAACTGTAGTTGTGATTTGGCACTGTAGAAATAAAATAGAATTGAATTGAATTAAATTGAGCTGAATACTTAATTGTTAGGTTGCTCTTAGGTTTGTCTCACACTGCTGAGATTGCAGCTACACAGATTGCACAGATCAGAAAATTGATCATGACATTTATTACCAGTATTTCTTATTCAGTCATTAGGATTATTTCACTTTAATCTGGGGACAAACTAAAGAAATTCCCATGTCTTCTTTAGTAGGCCATGGAACCTTTGCTGTTTAAATTGATCAAGTATAAGGTTCTAATACTATAGAACCTTATAATATGCAGCTCTAATATGCAGCCATCACATTTGAAATACATTAGTCCTAGAATATATTAAATCAAGTTCAAATTGTTTATTTTAACAAACTCTTTGAGCTAAATGCAAAGATTATGGATTTTCTGCAACTCTAATCTCTATATTCATTTACAACAGTGTTACATTTTACTGTTATATTTTTTATGTCCTTTATAGATTTTTATCACCATTTTATCACCGCTGCCAGATAACCTCTATTACTGGAGTAGGTGGTGCAGAAAAAGAATCGTATGGCATGTGAAACATCCCCTTTTGATTGACGCGGAACAAAGATCATAACTATCCTTTATCTCTGACTGGGATTTTAGGGTTTGCTAAGCCTGCTAACCCAAAGAAATCTTAACTTCTGGAGGCTAATGCTTGAGTTTAGATAACTATACCAAGGATTAAATTATGGATAATTTAGACACCTTGGGCATGTGAAAAAAAACAAACAGAATATATATGTGTATTTGTCAAGAGGTATCTGATACCTCTCTTGCTTTGATAATACTACCAAAGTTTTTGGTTTGGGTCACTTTTTGTAAAAGTATGTTTTTTCTATCAAGACTTATATATAATATTGGATAAAATCTAAACATTTGATTTAAATTGTGTTTACTTTTAGAGTCTAGATAAAAGCTGATTGTGTTTTAAGTCATATTTATGCATTTATGCATATTTATATTTAAAATTCAAAAGGTTCCCAAAATATTTCTCTGCAACTGTATCTGAATTAGTTTTAAATTTCAGAAATGACACTGGTATTGGTTGACTATGCAGTTTTGACTTTGAATTCTTGAATTTAAGAAATGATATGTTATCAGTGGAGAGAAAGTCAGATGTAAATGTAAAACTCTAAGCCTGATACACTGGTTGTTGTGCCAAATATAGGATTCCTCAGCCTTCTATCTACTCAGGTCCTTCATGCAGCTGTCCAGATGTTCCATATGCACATGTATCTGCTGAAATATTCACACCTGCTTTCCTATTGCTCAGAGCCACCGAGTCCCCTCCACAGATGTGCCCTGTCAATCCAAATAAGGAGGAACATGACCAGCTAATCATCATGCTGCTGTGTTATACAGTGCCAGGACTTTTTAATTTTTTTATATTTTTTCTCCCCACCTCTCTTTGGCTGCATCAGGATATTTCTGTGTAGAAATTTGGGGGAACACATACAAAACATATTTGGATTCAATATTTAAATTGCAAAAAAGAGCTATTAGAATAATAAATAAAGTTGGATATAGGGAGTCCACCAACCAGTTTTTTGTAGGATCATCTATGTTAAAATTCATGGACATTATATATTCTAAAACTTTAGAAATGATATACCGTGTGATGAAAAAGAATGTTCCAATTTGTATTTTAAGTATGTTTCAACTAAGAGATGGAAAATATGATTTGAGGCGGTCTTATAAGTTTGAAATGCCTAAAGTGAGAACCAATGTTAAGTATAGATGTGTCAGTTTTGGGAGTGAAATTATGGAATGGACTTAATGATGAACTGAAGATGTGTTTTTCTTTGTCATTCTTCAGGAAGATTTTAAAAATTAGTATCATACAAGGTTATAGAAATTTGGTTTGTTAACATTTTTTGTGTTGATTTAATTTCTTGATTTATCATTGATTTCTTTTCAAACTGTTACACAACTTATTTATCAATGTTATTTATTTTCTTGGTTAAGGATTTGATTATTTCTATGGGGGTAAGGGATAGGATAAGTATAAGCCACAAGGCTTCAGCCTATTCCTTTTTCGGTTACTGTTTGAGAACTTTTATGTAAAATTATAATCTGTTGTTGTTGTTGTTGTTGTTGACTGAAATAAATAAAAAAATTCAATTCAAATCTGTTTATTCCACTTCAAACATACACAGTACCTGAATATGTTATGCCATCTTGAAGTCTATTTATGGGTATAATATGTATAGAGATCATTTGAACGTATTTATACCTTCAAGTAGATTGTGCTATAAGCGCTATAAAACTGGAGTCAAGGGGAGTCCAAAGAGCACCCATGGGAACAATAATTCCTCAAACAATATATCATTATAATGAAGCAGGATAAGCACTGTAAACAGTATGGTTAATATTTCATATTTTGTACTTTCCTTTTTTTTACTGGACTATAAACAGGTAGAAAAACTAGTGTTTAAACTGTGTAATCATGTTAGATTTATTAGCAGGTCAGTCGTCTTTAGATGATGGGGTCACCTTATATTTATTTCAGTTTCTTCATGTCATGAATAAGAAGAACATGAAATTCAATGGACCAAAGAAAACCTAAAGGATATCAGTTCAGTTCAGTTCATTCCTCTTCTTCCATTTAGAATCTTGTGAATGGACTGAAAAACGATAGTTATCTCATGTCAGACAAAGAATTGGAAAAGAGCTTTGAAGATGTGTCCATTGTCGTCTGAAGAGGGTTTTAAGCTTTCTGGGGGGCTCTGAAGAGCTTATTTGAACTTTGGCTGATGAGAAAAAGGTGACGAGCACAGAGAAAATATGCACAAGCAAAGACAGCACATGTTCACAGGTGCCCATAGTGTTTCTTCCAACCATATGAGTAGATTTAAAGCTCAAACTAAGGACTACAGTGTGTGTAAGGAGTCGAACAAAGACCATATGTCGAGTCTGGTGCAGCCCCGGGGGGACCGAATGGTGAATATTTCATTAGGGCTTGAGCTAAATTCTTTCCAAATGAAAACTTACTTTTCTCTCTGAAGGTGGGTCTCTACCATATGTGCATGTTTATTAATATTGCAGTCTTGGTCTTTGGACTTAGGGTGACAGATTTAGGTAATTCTTTTTTTTTTCTAATCAAATTACCTACTGAGTGGGTTAAATGTGGCAAGTGCATCTTTATGAACTTTACATTACATTAAGGTGTCCAAGACATTAACTTATGTGTTTCATATATACTTGCAAAACATATTGCTGTGTGCAGCAGTTTATATAAGATTGTATAAGAGATAAGTAAAAGAGGGTGTGAAAGTAGCTTCTTCTATTATGGATGCTTTGGCTCTTTGTTTCTTCAAAGGATGAGACAGATCACAGTTGGTCAGTGTCAAAACTGGCAAAATTTGAAAACTTGATGAAAAAAAAAAAGTGGATTTACTTTCACAAGACTTAAATTAATTGATTTTGATGTGTTACTGGTATATTTTTAAATGCTGCTCAAGAACTGTTGCATTTACTATTTATAGTTATTTTTACACATAGTAACCCCCAAATTCAGATACTCAAAAGTTATTGGACTAGCTAGAATGATTTAAAATTTTGAAGGATTGTTTCTAATATGAGACCAGGATGCCAATGGCTTCCCTAAGTCTACAAACAATGGACATCATCTGATGCTGTGTTTCCTCTCTCGAGATGCACTGCCAGGCTTTTACTGTGCGTTCAGTTGCTGCTTGTTTGTGCTTCTCGCTACCTTCAGTTTTCCCTTCAGCAACTGAAAAGCGTGACTGACTTAACCATTGAAGAATATCCCATTCCTTTTCCTTGACAAACTCTGAGGTTGCTTTTGCAGTATGTTTTAGTTTGTTATCCACTGTGACACTGTGAAGCACTGTCTGATCAGTTTTGCAGCATTTGTGTGATGCTGAGGGGAGGAAGGAAGGATGAAAAGACAGACAGACAGTCTTATAGTAGTTGGTATAAATGACCTCCTGAGGTGCTCAGATTTGCACTTTAGCACAATAAGTCTTTGACTGAAGGTGCTAGTGTTGATATCCTACACATAACTGATTTCATATCATCAATAAACACTAGTAATGTTGCCACCACCACATTTGACGGATATTACGGTATGCTTTGAATCATGACCTCTTTTTTTTCTTTCTCCATACTTTCCTCATGCTATTACAAGTTAAACTTGGTTTCGAATACGTTTTTCAGAACAGTGCAGACTCATTTAGATGTTTTGTGGCAAAATTCAATCTTGCCTCCTTGTTCTCGAGTGTAGCAAGTGTTTTGCTTGCTATATACTCTCTATATGTACATTCATGAAGACATCTGTTAAATGTAGGCCTAGATACGTTTACCTCCTCAAGAGTTTTGTTGACCTTGTGAAGGTGATTTTCTTAACCAAGTAAAGTAAGGTTGTTGTTTACTTCCAGGTTTTTCTCTTTAAGAATATACCAGATTATAGATTTGCCCACTCCTAAAGATCATACTTAAGTTGTGTTTACTACCGAAACGTAACCAAGTAATTTTCTATGTCTAAATCTAACCATGAGAAATAAACAGAAAGAGGAACAGAAAAAAGGCAGACAAAATGCAAAACAAAGGCCAAAGAGGACCAAGCCTTGGTCCGCTGGGATGACAATACACTTGATGACCATGGTACAAAAGCAGAGGAAACCCTTGAAAATTCAGTGTTCAGAGCAGCCTGAGCTTCATCTCATGGGAGTTACTTTTACATGCATTTACTTCATTATTTGAAAGTATAGTCATAAATAGCTGGCATTGCAGGAGTATAAAAACACATTCTGCCACATATATGAGAGAAATTAAAGAAGAGGACAAAAGTGGTCTATCGAGCCTCATTTAATGGTTAAATATTTAGCCATTCGTTTATTAACAGGGTTAAATAAAATTACTTAAGAGGCACAAATTTCTACTGTATTCAGGCAAAGATATTGAAGGATGAACAAAATGAGGTGTGGAGTTTTTGTCACAGCAGGAATAGTGTATTTCAGTTTTTGTTAATTAGGACACTCCAGTCTTTGTCACCTTGTACAACAACAACTCAAATGGAATAAGAGGAAAAGTAAGGGAACAGGAGCAAGAGGGCAACAAACCCTAATCAAAGCTCTTTATCTTTGTTTTTCCCCTCCTCATCTCTCTCCCCGTTTCTCCTATCAGCCCTCGGTTGTCTCCCTTTCCAAACCTTAATCTAGGTATCTGTCTTTCAGCTGTGCAACACAGTATCTTTACTCTTCTTCTTTTGTCATTATCTCCCTGTCTTTGCTTTGTCCCCATCTTGTTTCTATCTCCCACTCTGTATAAACTGTTGTCCTTTAAGTATTTTGTGCCTGCACTCTACTTTATCTTCCCAAAGTACCACTTCATTCATCCACATTAGGGTCTGAGTAATTGGATAGGATTTCAACTGTGCATAACCTGCAATCATTTACAGTTTACAAATTAATAAGTAGTATTGACTTAGGAATTAGGAATATTAGAGGGAAAGCTCAGAGACAAAGTTAGAAAGTTAAGGCTGAGTTGCTTTAGGCATGTGCTGAGAAGAGATGGGGATATACTGGGAAAATGATACTGAATATGGAGATGCCAGGTAAAGCAAAAAGAGGAAGACCAGAGAGGTTTATGGATTTAGTGAAGGAGGACATGTTCAGGGTTGGTGTTACGAAAGAGGCTACAAGGGATAGCGTGAGATGGATGCAGATGCTTTGATGTGGCGAATCATAAAGAGACTGGTGAGAGACATTTTACACACATTTTACAGTTTTACTACATTTCTCTAAAAATTGCTCAGATTTAAGTCTTTTTCAGTACAAAGTTTTTAAATAACATTTAAACAGATTCAGATCTATCGGCTTAACATAAAGGTCTTCTGTGTACCAAATACTGTAGGTTAGAATATTAATCTACATTGTGACACCTGTCGTGACACATTTGTGGGTATTTCAGCTGCTGAACAGCAAGGATACTGAATGTACAGTAAGCCGGTTAAGCCTATAACTGCATATTTAATGCACATACAAGTTCTGCACGCTTTGATATCCCTTTTATAAGGAACAGAGATTAGTGTATTTGACGTCCATGCTCACATGAAATTAATTATACATTATATAAGTGTTATTGATGCACTATGTAACTGATTAAAAATGAAACACTGTTTTTCCCCAATGAATATCCAAGTTTTTTTATTAGTGTGTATAAGTCAAAATGTCTCATAGAATCTTTTCTTAACAACTTAGAAACAAACTTTCACACAGGAATTTCATTTCTGCAGATTTCTATAAATTACAAATCATACAATGTCTATAGAAATGTCACTTCAATTAAACACGGTTAGGTGAATTAATGTTAATTAATTGTTAATTGAAAACAGTTGTGTCAATATATCAGGCAGAAGACTGAATGTTTCCTCTGAATCATACGCCTTTCATACCGGTTAAGATTAGGTTTATTTAATAGAGAGAAAAAAGTCTTTCCATCAGTGGCAGACACTGATGGCCCGATTCTCTATCTTTTTAATGACTAGCTGAAGGTCAAAGTACTTAATATACTGTGTAGAATGTATATATTTTTTGTTACAGTATTATATCTTTAGCAGGAGCTGTCCCATCACAGGTTTCACATGAAAACACAAACAGAAATGCAGAGCTAGTCATATGGGTGTGTCTGAGTTGAGTCAAAAATCATCAGTTTTGCACATCACAGGGGCTTAAGCTGTTTATTTTGTAAGTATGTCTGCAGAGATGGCTGTGTGTGTGTGTGTGCGTATGTGTGCGTATGTGTGCATGCGTGTGTGTGTTTTCATCTTTGCTGACAAGTAACAGGGAAAGCAGTTTTAATCACCACTCACCCTCACACTATGCTGACAGCGTCAGAGAGGACCAGCCCCCCCCAACCCCCCCAAACATGACGATAAGCACCATCAGCTGTCTGCTTAGCCTTCCATTCATCTCTTTATTATTTATTTACCTCCACTTGGTACATATATATTCCCCAGGGAACACATCCTTTGAGCCTTTAACCAGGGCCCCAGCTATACTTCCTCAGACTCAGAACTTTTTCTCTCCGTTTGTGTCAGGTTTAACTTTGACACGGGCTTTTTCTTCATTTGACACATGCTTTTTTAAAAGCAGCTGAGAAGACTCGTTTAGATGAATGTTTGGATTTGGACTGATTGATTTGATCTTGACATTTCTTAAACTAAGAACAGACGGCTCATCCATAAATAATTGTCACACTAATGAGAAGCCAATTAGAGGTATCAAATGACATTTGTATTTGTTCACGCAAGTATTGATTTTGTATACACTAAATCAAATTTACGCAGTCAATAGTTAGTCTCTTATTATCCTAGCCGAGGCAAAAGATCAATTCACTTACATCAGCCTTTGCTAATTTATCTTTCAAGCTTGTTACATTATTTTAATTTGACCAAAATTAGAGATACTACTTGCTATTCATTAGATGAGATCATACATTCTGTGGTTTCACTCGGGGATCCTCAAAGTCAGTTTTTGCTCACGTCATGTGACACCAGTTTTGGTGAAGAAGCCCTGACCGGTCCCTCTGGGCTGTGCAATTGCAGCAGTTAATGAAGAGGGCAGGTTCGAAAAGATAACTTTCTTGTGATAGAATACTTTCCAAAGAAAGCTAAAAGGTAAAACAGTAAAATTTGATTAACATCCTTACTAATAATGTATTGTTTTTACAACATATTTTAGTGTGTAAAACAAGTATTTAACAATAAGGAAAACAGAATAATACTGTGCACAATCAAATTGCTGCCATTGCCAGCATTAACACAACACAAAGAACATAACAAATCAGTCACAAGCGTAGATATAAACCAGACTTGAAGACTTCAGAGTCGGCTACCCTGAGACAACCATGCAGAAAGTTCCAAAGCTGAGGACCCAGTCAACCTGTGAAATCAAGTAGTTTGAACAGCTCCAAGACTATTGCCAATGGCTCTTAAGCTGCAGTGTGCTGACAAAGCAAAAAGTAGCCACTGAAAACCCAGTGCAAAGAAGCAAGAATGGAAATAGTGTTATCTGATTTTCTAGACTGTATTAAAAGCACAGTGGCAGAATGTTGGCTGACAAATGGCTGAGGCCTGAATAAAGAATACTGCAGTATCCCAAGTAGCAAGCAAAAAAAAAAGAAAAAAAGTACTTTCTCAGGACTTGATTTTCAGGTTCTGCAGATATGAAAAGTAATGCATTTCAATTTGCTCACATAATGCATTCGCTTTCCTTTTTATGCAATAGTCTCTATATACATTATAGGTCAGATTTTAATGTCATTGTACATCCCAGTACAGAACTGGAACTGCAGGAAAAGAGTTGAAATTTAATTTACTAATGAAATTTCACTCAAGTAAAGACCTGATCGTTCACCTGTGAAAATACAAAACCTTAGTTTCATCACATTAAGCCATAGTTCTTATCTGCCTTTAAAGGCAAATGCCAGAAAGCTGGAGCCAATTTCAACCCTTAATTAATCTCACAAGGCCAGACCTTGATTTGTGACATCTGTGGGGAATCAGCTGGAAAATGGCAATGCAGTGGTGTGTTGTGAAAAAAATATTGAGCCAGGTAGACCAAGTGTTCTGTGGGAAAATTACACAGAGGAAGTCAGAATGAAAAAGGTCAAAATATGACCACTTGAAAAGCTCAAAACACTACAAAATGAGAGCTATTTCAACCACTACAGAGGTTCAAGAGTAAGTTGGCTCTGGATCACTAAAGACAACATACACCTACAATAGATGGACCTCTAGTAAGCTTGTGATTGAACAGTAAAGAAAAAGGGGGGGGGGAAATCCACATAGAGACTGTCATTTTTTTATTTGGTGATGTTATCAACAAAAGATTAAGATAATAGCTTATGAGGAAAAAATCCTGATGGTTACGGATGGAGAGAAAAGAAAACCAGATGCATACTACTTTTTTTAAATTAGGAAAATTAATGTTATTTCTAAAGCAAGAAGTTTCTCAAGCAAGAAAAAGACAATATAGATTTTAATGTCATAGACCTAATGCAAATTTAAAGGGATAATTCTGATGTTGTTTTTTATATTACTTAAAGCCAACAACTGTTTTAGTTTAAATACAGTTTTTTTTTTTAATTGAATAGCAATTGCACTGTAGACTAGTAGATCACCCAGTGGATCGATACACAGAGCAGTAGACCTCTTTAAATATGCAACATGCAACCATTCTTTTCAAGTCAGTCCATGTGACTATATTGATTTAGAAACCATGGTCAAAGCACACATTTAGTAAATAAGCAGTGAGACATGTGCAGCTGTCGATTAAGACAAACAGACCTTCAGACATTTGCACCGCTAACTTTTAAGCGTGGCCAATGGAACATGGATCCAGGAGATGAGACGCCATGCTCCTGCTCACACATTAATAAGTCAGTGTAATTGAAGTGGCTCTGCAGCTGTATAGATGTTGGGGCATCATAGGCAAGACACTCTGTTATTTCTAGTCAAAAAACATATAGTTTTGATTGATGGCACGTAGCATTCATTTAATATCTCTTGGCCTTGGGTCCAGTTATGCTGCAGGAAAGATGAACTTAGATTAATTCTTCCAGCTTTCCAAAGGAATTCATATATTGTTCAGCTAATCAAGGCAGTGACTTTAGGTCTACGTGTATTATTGAGAGATTTATAGACTGCAACATTAGTGGTTTTAAAAAAGTGGGGCTGCGCAATAAGAGAAACTCTACCTAAAAAATCCTTGAATAGAAATGATAAAAGTTTTTTGTTTGTTTTATTTTTATTTTAACTCAAATATAAAGTGCACGGTTGCTGCAGCCCACAATGATTGTTTGCTGCCATAAATATGAAGAAATATAAATTCTAAACTATAAAATAAAAGGTATATTTATTCAAATAATTAATCATTAAGGAAAACATGTTTTACATATTTTTATCTTCTTTTTATTTATGTCTGTCATGTTGCAAAAGTTGAACTTAGGTCCTGCAAGAAACAGCGTACAAGGACATAGTGAGTTTAGCTGCAAAAAATAAACTTTTTTTTTTTTTGAAAAGTCAGTGAATTAAATTAAGTTACATTTATGAAAATAAGTCATTCAGTTATTCAGCGACTAATAACCTTTGTATTGCAATTAAAATTGAATCACTTAACCTGAGCGAAATAGCCTGATTAAACACAAAAACGCTTTTTTAAAACAGAAAATGTCAAATGTCTGTACCCATAGACTATAATCAGGTACAAAAAGCTAAAGGATTTGACTCTGCCTTCAAACTACCCAGATCCCAGTCCACTTAGGTGCCACCCCACAGACCATAAGTAAGTGGGCTCCTTGTCCTCATGCCAGAAACCACAGGACATCACTACAGGTCATGTATCCATGTCCCAATGGGTTAGAGCTATTATGATAGCAAAAGGGGACTTGAATGTTGGACTTTAACTTGCATTTGTGAATTCATCGGCAAACTGTGTTCACTGACAGCGGTTTTCAGAAGTGTTTCTGAACCCGTATGATTTTCACTACAGAGTTGTTTCTGTTTTTAAACATTTCACAGAAAATCTTTTCAGTCCAACGAACTGTTATGACTAACGGATCTGCTCAAGGAGGCAAAATGCAAATGCTCCCTACAATTGTTCTGTGACAATTCAGCTCTTTTATGCATATTTTTCCACCTATTCTGCATGGCCAAGTGAATGTCACTTTACCGGCGCATAATGTTTGGTGCTCATGCAATCTTCAAATAAAACTCCAGCGAAAATATGCAGTAATTTTTTTTTTTGGTCTTGACTTACTTTTGATTATATTTGTATTTGTCGTGTAATCAAAATTTGTATGTTCTGTATTTCAGTGTGCCGTTGCTGAACAAAGACTGTAATCCACAGATAAACGGCAGTTGTATCTGAGAAGAGCATTGTGAAAGTTGTATGCATCACACTGGCTGACTCTCTTGATAGAATCCTACCACGCCTGACAAATAATTTCCCTCAGTGCTGTTTACATAATGCCTAACAAGTGTTAAATTTGTACCACTAATCGGGGAAACTGTCAAACCTCGGCATTGTGGACGGTGCAGTAATCCATTCCATCATTGTTATTCAGCTCCAATCTCATTACCTCTATTCAGCATTTAAGCATACTGAAGATGAAGACTGTCATTGCCATACAATCAAGAAGCATTTCAAACACAGAGCACACTGGATGAAAAAACAGCCCCAGATTGCTTTCATTTTAAAGCTTGCTCCTTTCATTGCACAGTGGAATGTCCCTGATTTATGAATAATACAGTAATAAGAAACATAGTCGAGACGTTTCATATTCATAACTACTTGAACAATGTATGTAAGCACCTTTGGATTTCATGCATCTAAAATTACACCTTTCCAAGTTTTTTTTTTTTCACCTCAGTAGCCAATGAAATTCATTCGCTGAATGTTTCATCATGTTTCTGCCAAAGATGTTATTGAGAAATTACAGTAGAGGTAATGAGTCAGGAAGCACAGTGACAGTGGCCCAAGTGGAATCCAGGAGAGATGTATTATTATGATATTTTCTTGGAGGAATCTGGAATTGAATCCTGATTCAGTGGAATATGATTTTAAAGTGAGGTTATTCTGTCCCCTGAAAGATGATACACAGGCAACAGTCACGCTACACAGAGCATCGCAATAGATACACTGAGTACAGAGCTGGCCAAGCACAACACCAGCAGGCTGCATACAGATGAGGTTTGTAGAAATGGGCTCACCGTGGCATAAAAAGAACAACAAAGGAGGTAATGGAGAGTTTACCACACAAACTCAGTTAATCTAGTGAAATACAAGTTTCTGAGCATTTCAAAGCCGTAGGAATTCCTACACTAGGAGTTTATTGCATACCTCATAGAATCTAGCTCACTCACATTTCTGTAAAAGCCGAACAACTTAAGCTATGTCATATGAAACTGAACTTTATAATTTGCACACATGAACTACATATACATCATTCTCACTCATGTGTTCTTAATGCATAAGAGTCTCCATTTACTTTTCAGAGGACACTGTGTAAAGCACAACATGACATAGGTGTGATCTCAGTAGCTATTTTATCAAAGCAGAGCTGGAACAGTAAAATCTTTTTTTTCTCTTTAAGTAAGTAGAAAAAATGTCACTTTAACAGATGAGAAAAGTTTAATTTAATACTTTGGGAAGTTCTCATTTAAAACTGGAGTGGTACACCATTGCAAAAATCACTTTGTACTGTAGTGGACAGCAGTCTAAGTAGTGAATATTAGGTAGAAAGAGGTCTTTTTACAACGTTAGATATGTTCTGTTACTAGTTGGATCATGCTGACCCTTTGAGGGGCAGATTCTGCTTTGAAGAAATCCACCAATTTGAGACAGCACTGATAGGTGGACACTTTCATTTGCTTTCCTTCTATAAAAACACACACACCTATCTAATGTCATCATGTTTCCTTCCTTATCCTTTACAAAACCAGACTACTTGTCTAGACTGCTAAAAAAAATTGAATATATTGAAAATGTTCATTTTTAATTTGAACATAATTGAAAAAGTTAACCTTTTGCACATTTGTTATTCATTACACCTTAAGCCTTTTTAAAATTTTGATGATTATGGCTTATAGCTCTGAATTCCACTATATCAAAAAATGTAAGCTCAAGCAAAAAAGGATTCACAGAAACAATATGTCCACCTTCTGAAAGGTATATTCATTTATAAGCTCAGTACTCGGTCCTTTGCCACTAATGCCACATCAGTGAGGCGTGGTATGGAGGTGATCACCTTGTGCCACTGCTGAGGTGTTACTAAAGAACAGGTAGCTTTGATGGTAGGGATGCACAAGTAGTTGGACATTTTTTAAATGAACCACAATATCATCACGTTTAAGCAAAAATATTTGATGCAATGTAAGCTAAAGCTGCTTTAGATTCATATAGTAATGGGGTCACCATATCAGCAGAGCACAGTGTTACACAGCCCTAAGAATAGTGCTTGATAGAGGATTGTATCAGGTGAAAGGTGCTATTTATGGCATACCTATACAGTACATCATGACCAGCGATTCACGTTGTGGTAGATGAGAGGGGAGCCACCGGTGATAAATCTGTGCTCTGTATCCTGGGAGGTCACTCACATGACTTCAAGAGCGATTAGGGGCCTTGTCCCCAATCTATCAGGGGACAATCAGTGTATTTCATCATCTCTTCTACCCCCTTTTTCATACCTCCTTCCCCATGGGAAACTGCTCAACAGAAACAGCTATTCTAGTCTGTGGTCTTAAACAAGGTCACAGCCCATATGTACACATGTACACTTTCAGTGTGTATGTGTCTGTTGTTACCTGACAATGTATACACCCCAAAGACAAAGGGAGACAAGGACCAGTTCTGCCATCTCTTCTTGTCCCCGAGGAGTCATCCATCAGAGGTGGAGCTGACCCTGGTGTGGGGCTCCCATGGTGCATGCACTCACCCTGGATGGAGCCAAGGCTCTGCTGCTTTGCTTGGAGAGCTGGAGGAGTGGTTGAACTCATTAGGTATACTGTAAGGCTGACAGGTGTTGGACTCAGGAGACCTGCTGGTTCTGTCCTTTAGTCTTGAATTGGCATCAGTCTTTATGACTGTCTTGTGGACTGTTTCTGTAACTTTGCTTGTGCTTTTCTGAGATTTATTCAGCAGATCAACAGACCTTAGCTGCATTTTTGGAAGGAACTGGATTGAAACTTCTGGTGCTGTAATCATAACAGTAAACTAAAAATAACAGATAACAAGTAACATTTTTCCAGAGTGATTTTCTGAGGAACAAAATTACATTTCTTGATGTGCATGGACTAATGCATGCATGTATGGCAAGACACTGAGGAGAAAAGTCTAAGCATAATGCCACATGAACCTAGTTTTCAATTGTGTTCAGATACTGCAAGTTAAAGGCAAAAGCAGCAAGCTAATTACATGTCATGGCTTCTCTTTTCTCAGTTGCCAAAATGCACGTTAGCATTTAAGCGGTGCAGGAGCTCCATACTGACAGATCAATGAACTACATTTTGCCAGCTAAAAGAACAGGAAAAGAAACAACCAGCAAAGACAGAGAAAAAAGTGGAACTTAGAGTTCTGTTTTAGTCTTATTTAATTCATCAAATATTGATAACGGGCATTATCACAAATTAATTTTCCCCAAATACGTCAGTGGAGCTGACATGAAATAATTGGGAGCTAACAGTGCCAGCATGTTTTATAAATGTCAATATAAAACAATTTTTCTCACTCGATAACAACAGCATATAACAATGATTAAAATGCGACTGTGCTTTATTAAACCAAACTGAATGTCGAGTAATTACCTTTGTTCCGGAACGTATCCGAAAACATTTGAAATTGCAGATTTCGCCAATGAATCACTTTTATCGGTGTCCCCAGACGAGGTACATGTGATGCGCTATCACAAAGCAGTGGTCTGGTAAGGGGATTTTCATGAAATGAAAGACAAACAAAGGCACGTTCAACCCCTAAAATAGTAGAGCAAATAAATTAACCATTGGTGTCCTGTTGAAACAGGAGGACAAAGGAGGGGGGAACAACTAAGCTGTAGTGCCTCTGCACCTCACTGTACAATACCTTGTGCAATACTTTTTGTAAATAGTCAACAGTGCAATAGACTCAATACTTGAAATGTGCAATTCACTTGTATTTTTATTTTTTATTCCTATTTATTCTATTTATCCCCTTTGTATATTTTATTTATATTTGTCTCTGTATTTATATGTGTGTGTGTGTGTGTGTGTGTGTGTGTGTGTGTGTGTGTGTGTGTGTGTGTGTGTGTGTGTGTGTGTGTGTGTGTGTGTATATATATATATATAACAGTTCTGTAACTGTAACTTCGGTCGTTGCTGTGCTTTTTTTGGAAGTCGAATTTCCCAGAGGAACCCACCCGAGGGATTAATAAAGTTCTATCTTATCTTATCTTATCTGTCTATCAACAAGCTAGTTAGCTTGTGGTTGTTGTGGGGGGTGTTATTTTTGTTACAACTTTCACAACAGACTTTAGTGTTGACTTCTGAGAAAATTCTAGTCTTGTACAGGTTGCTCAGTTGTTGATTAGCTTACATACTACCAGGCTTTGCGCACACTATCAGCTAAGTAGCCTATTAAAAATGAGGATTAGCGTAATTGTGGATGCAAGAGAAATCATACCCGGATTGTTCAAATTAGTTTCTTAGTGATATTTACCTAAAAAAATAAATTTAAAAAAAGCACACTTTAGCCACCTTTGGTGAAATTTTATGAATTTAAATAATACTAAACTTTTTTGTAATCTCAAGGAAAGACAGCAATGGAACTTTTGGTCAAAGTTCATCACAGTTAAACCATAAAAAAACCCCAACCAAACAAACCAAACTTTTCCCAATAGCAAGAAGTTCTTCAAAATTCTTGCTATTTAAATGTCGGTTTATAGATTCTTGGCAGAGAAACTTTTATGAAGCTTATTTTTCCCTTTCAAGTTGTATTTTAAGAAGCTGTTTTAAGTTGCACAAGAAAGTAATTTTTACAGCATATGTTACTAATCAATATACACAGCTTGGTGGAGGACACGAACCACCCACAGATTATTGTGGATAAATCACAATGCCTTACTTGTGTGATCTTTTTGCTTGAGAGAGACTCTTCAGCTTATAGACAACACTGGCTGACCACTTGTATACATCCTTTTTCTTTCTTTCTTTTCTCCTGTCCTGGCTTACGGACTTACTGATCTACAAGTGCAGTTCGTGGATACTGAAAAGCTTGACCAGCAGAGAAAAAACTTTGTGCCACAAAGGACATCAACAGACTACATTTTGTGAGCGCTAGGTCTCTATCCCTTTGTTCCTTTTCTCACTTTTATTCTCTTGTAACACAACTGAATGCTATTCTGCCTCTGTGTTTCTCTCACTGCATGGATCCCTCCACCTCTCTCTCCCTCTCTCTCTCCATCCTTGGCTTCACAGTATCTATCCCTGAGGGCCGATCGATAGACTGCAACAGCCTTTCAATGAAATCTCCTCTGTGCTACTGGAGAAAAGAAATGTCGTTCAATCGAACCGATAACTCTCTCCTTCTGTTCTTTTTGATCGCTCCCTCTCTCCCTTTCTATAAATACAATCTCCTTTTGCCTCTGTTTTGTGCACGGTGCGAGGAGGATGATAGGGAGGCGGTATGGGGCAGCAGTCAGAGGCCACGGCTAGAGGCTTGTTTGATGATCAGTTGGGAGAGATACTGAGGAACCATCACACCACAGGCATTGTAAATTACCTCTGAGTAATGCAAAGCAGACATTGCACGAAGCGTGAGGGTTGAGAACAGGTAGGCACATTCAGTCTTGTGGTCAATATAGAAAAATCGCTGAAAGAGAGAATAGCTGTCAAATAAAACAGGACGCAATCAATATCACAGGACTTCATTTGACCCAACCTCGCATACAGACACGACTGCAACTGTATCTGGACGTGCAAGTGTGTGTGTGTTCAGCTGACAATAATGAATAGGTTGGTGATAAAAATTTGTAGGTGTGAGGTGTGCAAATGTCAGCAGATGTATTTTCAGAGATTCAAAGTCAACACCCTAAATTCCCACTGGAATTTAGAAGCAAAACATCAGCTCATAAAAACTGCTTTCATTTCGTGGGCAAGTTGGGCAGCTCCAATATCCAGCTGCGAAAGATATGTGTTATCAGTCGGCCCAGTGCAAACCTGTTTTGCCAGTTATATCTAAAATGAAGAGGTTAAACAACTTGCTGCTCAAGTCTGAGTCACTCATTTCCTTGTTTTCCCTTGTTTTCTCTGTGCTTTTTGTATTACAATTAATTAAGGTGGAGGGTAATAGGATAAACTGAATACTCAATGAAACTGTAACATCTATACTCTACTGAATGCACTAGTGTCATTTCTTAAAATTATTGTTCATTATTATTATGCGAAGGTAACGACGTTCCCAAGCTCAGTCTCAGGAATGACTCAGTGGCTTTTAAGGTTTTAATTTGGTCATTTAGAGATGTGCTGGTTTAGATTTTAAATTAATTTAACATCTTATATAAGAGAGGACATGTCAATCCCCATAAAGCCTGATAACCACAAACAATCACAGCATTGAACCGACATCCTTTGAGCTGATCCCCCTCACAACAGACATGACACTGAGGGCTCCTTTTAGTTCTCCAGTGGTGAATGGATCCCCGAAGTGGCATTGTTAGTTGCACACAGGTGTTTTTTCACTTTTTAAAGTGACCTATTATCAACTGGATAAACAGACACTCTATGGGATGTGTCAGGAACAGTAAGAAATCTGTAGCCAACAAAGTGCAATTTCTATGCCATGAATCAGTGGCATTCTCAGTAATCTGTTTGTCACTGCAAGCTGTCAACCAATCCGCATGACTTCAACCCAACAGAAAGGAGGTGAGCTTTTGACTACTACTACAAGCTATTTAGAGGTCCTAGCAGCAAAACTGCATAAACCTATTGTAATTCTTCTTCATATGTTTAAAATTGTGGACACAGCATCAATGATTTTCAGTTTTTCAATTTATCACCTCATTTTATCTTATATAGCTTGAGCCCAGAAAGTTCAGGAGTTTTTTTTCTCTCTCTCTCTCTCTCTTTTTTTTTTTTTTTTTTTTGCATTTCTAAATGTTGTGAAGAATTTAATGTTCTCTGGTTTCCAGAAGGGTTTCAAAGGCCATACATTGATTTCCACTACGGAACTGTGTGTGTGTGTGTGTTTAATGCAGTGCTGCCTAAAGATCACAACCATTCAATACTGGTTTCCAGCCTCATTCCTTGTGTACTGACATTCCTTTAATCATATTATGCACCATAGTTGATCAAATCCTTAAATTCTTTGAACTATTGCACTGAGAGGTTAATAATCCCCTCTGCCAGCCCTGTCATGTTCCTAACCTACTGCCATTTAAACTCATTTGTTGTATGATATTTAATCAGGTATTTTAGAGCGGTTTGGATTGCCCTTGTCCAAACATGTTCAATATGTGTTGCTGCTCAAACAGAATTCAAAACATTTTAAAAGTATATAATCAAAATAATGAAAAATAACTATACATTTATGTAGATATTTTAAAGCTTCTTAACCTTTTTAAGGAAATTAAGCTGTATGGTAAGTCTAAAATGAATTATTTGTAACAATGTTTACTTTTTTCTCTATTTTCCTTACCGCGGGTGTTATTTTGCACCTCCACAACCCTATACTTATTTCAACTGAAGCATGTTGTTGCCAGGTCATAGAGTGTAAACCTCTCCTTTGTCTGCTCCACAGGCCAGGTAGAAAAAGTCAGTAGGTGTCAGGAAGCTTTCCATGCCTTTAGGGGTGCTTATAATGCTCAAGCAGGATTCTCAGTGCCTGATCAGCAGAACGATGACACTGATGCTCGGGCTAGCCATCTCTGCTACCATGACTCCTCCAGCATTATTACATGTCCAGATACCATCTTTAATTCTACTTCCTTTAAACAAGGTGGATGTGAGGGTCATTAAACCTCCATTCATAACAGTAATTATGTGATAAGACTTGCTGAGGTAAGATGGACAGGGAAGCTTTAAGCGGAGAAAGAGTGAATAACCAGCTAATTTTTTTTCCCCCAAGATTGAGCAGCCATGCACATTATGTTTCCATCAGTTTATATCAGAGGTTAACTTATTGTGTCTCCTGAGTAGGTGTTATCGATATATATCAGCGTTTAACATTTAATGTGCAATTTTCCAATTAACTTTATTGACAATTAACAGAATAATTACTTTCTTTAAGACACAGATATTTTTTATATGATGTTCATAGTATTTTTCTAACTACTGCTGATAAATTTTAAAATGATTAACAATGGAAACATAACGTGTTGAGGATTTTTGAAAAGGTTATCACGTAAAAAATGTTAACTGGATTTCATGTTAAATAGTAATAAATGTATTATGCTAAAATGTAAATTTTCAATATTATAAATGACAAAAATGAAATATTTATTTTCTGATATCCCCTGACTTGTCTGCACTATCCTAGCTGTCACCAGAACACCCAGAGTGTTGACTCACGGAGAAGCAATAAACTCTACCGAAACATACAGCTAATTCACTTTAAACTCCATCAACCCTTTTCCCTTGTCGCCAGTAACACTGCAGTACAGCGCCTGCATTAGGCAGGCTTCCTTGCATGTCAATAGTCAGCCATCTGCTCTGGCTCCTGTAACGGACAAGAGCCCAGCAGAGAATTTCACCCATAGGAGGCCATATTTGGATAAATGAGGTATAGACAAGATGGTTAGAAGCTCAGCAATGGTCAAAAAAACCTTTGCGCCCACTCACCTGTGAGGCAATCCCCCAGCTTTTTATATAGGGTATGATGTATGGCTGTCTTTTTATCACTGACCTGAGTGTAACCTGTGTTTGACCTGGTTATGGCTCAGTTCTCTGGAGGGGGAACCATCATAAGTAATCTGTTTCAGGGGAGACTGCAATATGCTGCAGGCATGTCTATTGTGAATATAAAGCCAAAACAATTAGGGATTTGTTTTGTTCTGTTTATGGTAATTTTTGGAGACAATCAGACACGAATCCATCACACACTGCAAATTCCACCTACAATGGAAACACACAAAGCCACACAAACTCTTTTCTACTTTCTCGCCACCGGTCGTACACACCCACATAGATCCACCCACACACACACATGCAGATGAGAACACGCACAAACTCGAAGCCCAGCGCAGTGTGCAAGTTGAGCAGAACAGAAACAGTCCAGGTTACAAAAGGGGCTACAGTGCAATCAGTGGAAACACAGGGGGAAATTCAATTAAATTTCTTTCTGCAGAGGAAATGCCGTACACACAATATAACCTTCTGTGTTCAGATTCCATTATGTTGTCACAAACCATGAGTCACAATGAAAAAAGCCTCAGAACAACTTCGATTTTCAGGAGATGTTGACTATAAATTATTTCTCTAACCCCTGGCTCAATTTTAATTATGTAAGCGCTTGCTTAAAGTTCTTGCTGCCCACTGAGTAATCATGTCATTTTAAGATGACAAAAGAGAAATACATTTTGAAATAGGAATTTTCAGGAATGAGTTTTTGCGGTGATGTGTTCCTAAACCTAAATATTTTCTTTTTGCATTTTACATATGATAATTCCCTACAAAATTATTTTTTTCTAACTTAATTTCCAAAGGCAGTTAACGCGTTGTTCTTTCACTGACACAATACTGTCGCCAATTCAAATGGAAGGTGTTTGTGTCTGAAGATACACTGTTAAGTGAAGAGAGGATATGAGAAAAAATATATTTCAAACACAGAGTGAAAACTCCCCGGGGACCATCAGTCAGAAGACTGCAGCACTTAGAAACTAAAATAGTGCCAGGCAGAGAGCATAATTAGGCATTTTAAGTGCTTTACATAATACAGTCAGTCATAATGAAGGCCCTGTGGGATCCAGAGGCTGGGCGGCTATTGTCACTCTGCTGCAGCAGGAGCATTCATAAGAAGGCTGGAGAAAGAGATGGAAGGATATGGGGGAAACAGAGAGGTGGAAAGTAATAATTCATAAAAAACGGCAGCTACAAAACATAAATATAAAATTGTGAAATGGAGTTAACTTAATTAACATACAGTTCCATTACACAGTCAAGAAATGAGCCAAAATCAGTGATTTACATTTTTAAATCCCACTCCCAGAGTGCACATGAGACACATCCAGACAAACATAATTAATTTAAAATGTGATTTTGCAAAGTACATAACAAGGTTGCCGCAATACTTTGCTATAACAGTATTCCTCCCTTTGTCTCCCCATCTCTCCTTCTCCCACCTCTTTCTGTCATTCTTTGATGAGTGAACCACTTGATGTTGACAGTGGATTGATACAAGCTCTTAATGAATGATGTTTCATTAATCGTCCCTTAATCGGATTACCTGCAGGCAGACAGGCTTCATCTATCTCTCTCTTTGGAAGTTGAACACTGAAAGAAGAAAACCACATTTAGAGAAGCAGAGACTTACATCTGTTCCACATTTAGCTTTAATTGCATGAACACACACACATGGACACAAGCTTTGCTTATATATTGACAGTATGTAGGAGGCAAGCAGGTAATACAAGTCTATATTTTTTAAAAGCGATTTACAACTGGATTCCTTTACAAGCAACCCTGGCTAGGGCTTTGATAGTTTTTTAACAGTCAGAATGAACTGATATGCATTTCTACTTACAGTGATAGCAAAACATGGTTCAAGGAGAAGAACCTTTAAACAATCAGTCCATTCACAGATTAAAATAGTTCACAAAAAAGCAAAGGAAAAGAAAATACTTTACTGTTACATGATAAAATGTATTTCCAAGGCTTTTTAATGCTGTCTGACCATGAAAACTACACTTTGTGAAAGAATCATGTTTTACTTAACCATTTTGTCAGAAAATATTTTTTGTGATGTCTTTGTAAAAATCTGGACACGTCTGCAGGTTTGTAATTCTGCAGAAAACATATGTTGAATGCTAACCTGTTAGAAACACTGCACAAACATATCAAAGAAATGAAGAGAAGCCTGCAAGCTCATTTTGGGTAGCCCGAGCAGAGTCTGCTGTTACACTCGCATTATGTACTGCTCTCACTGCGACACTAACGCACCCATTCAATCAAGGTGGTAACTACTTAACATTAAAACGACGGCTTTAAAATAATTTTTATGGTACGCTGGCTTGTAATAGCACCGACACAGTCTTTTTAATCTCATTCTCCCTCTCAGACATGTGTTGTAGCAGGTAAGATGTTCTGGGAATAATGTTGCCAAGGACGCGCTGACAAGGATGCTGAGAGCAGATTATGTGTACTGAGGACACAAGGCCCCGTGGCAAGGGACTGTGTAACAAGCACTAGCTGCATGAAGTCAAGAAGAAGTGCGCATGGATGCGGAAGAGGAATACAAGGGACAGCCTGCTAATTAAACTAAAAGCTAGCACAACCAGGTCAGATATAGTCTAGACTTTCTGAATAAATGCTGCTCACTAAACAATACATTAGATCTGCACCGAAAAGATACCAAAGAAAGTGACTGGCTATATTTTTCACTAACAACTTTCTGGACTGACTGGCATTCTGATTTAATGCTTCTTTTCTGAGCAAACAAGGTTGTCAGTTCACCAAGCCAAGGCAACCCTGCTCAACAGAGATTTAGCCACTAGCATCTTGGTGGAGATCTGCTTTATATATTCAAAACTGTGTTGGAGGTACATTTTCTCATAGCTGTCAATAGCTGTGATTATATATTCTAAAGGTAGAAGAATAACCTGTATAAATTAAATGCTGAACTAATGAATTTTTTTCAGCTGAAGCTAATGTAATACCAAGTTGTCTGTTGCTGTGGACAACAAAATTGCAGGTTTGCACCGAGACAATGTTTTTTGCATGAGCAGTTGAAAGGCTGTGCTTCAGAACCATTCACCACATGAACTTGTAATATATGCACATGTGGTGACAGAATAATTGAAATAGTGAGTTCCCAAATGGGAAAAATCACATTAACCCTCCCCCTGAGCTTGAACAACAACTCAAAGTGACTGCAAGAATTCTTGCACATGGCAAGTTGTTGACATCATATATAGATAAGACTTGGCTGTCAAACGTAATTGCTTGGTAGATTGCAAGAAACTTTTGATTAAAGTTTGAGATAACCAGTGCCTTTTTTGTGCTAATGTTAAATATGCAGTTTGGTATTATGTTGCAACCACCACTTGAGCTCCATGCAGAATGACCTAAAAGTTACGTATTTGAAGAAATCCTGAGGACAACACAGGTAAAGCAATAATTTATTCTTATTGCTTATTCTTAATAATTTATTTACTCTTAAGTTGATCCAGAACATTGCAGCAAGACTAGTACTTGGGACTGGTAAGAGAGACCATGTTTCTGCCATATTAGCTTCTCTTCTTTGGCTCACTGTTAAAATCAGAACTAAATTTTAAATCCTTCTCCTCAAATACAAAATCTTAAATACTCAGGCCTCATCATCTTTTAAAGACTTAATAGTACCTTATTCAAATCTTTTGATTAAACGTGTAATTCAGGCTGGATTAGGTGATCTTGAACCATTCCTTAGTTATGGTGCAATAGGCTTAGTTCTTCTGGAGGGCTTCCCATGGTGCACTGGGCATTTTTTTCCCCACTCTCCATGTGTTTATACACCACTACTGTATTTGTCCTGTCTCTCTCTGCTCTCTTCTCTTTCCCTTCAACCCCATCCAGTCATGTCAGATGGCTGCCCTTCCCTGAGCCTGGTTCTACCTGATGTTTTTTTCCTGTTAAAGGGGAGTTTTTCCTTCCCACTGTCACCAACTGCTGGCTAATATGGGGTCATGTGATTGTTATTGTTTTTTTTTCTAATACTGTAGCATCTTTACCTTATAATATAAAGAGCTTTAAGGTGACTTATTGTTAACTGGCACTATGTAAGTAAACCCGAGTTAAATCAAATGAATGGAAACCACATTCAACACGTGTTATTGTGTTGTTTTCAAATAGTACATAAAGTCACCCAAACCCAGTGAGGTCATAAGAACAACTTCATCGCTAACAGCCAACAACTGAAGAACAGATGAGCACATTAAGTAAATTAACCAGTGCCGAAATTCTGTTAACCGGCTGCTGTTGTCACTGCTCAGGAAATGACACGTATCCCTGCTTTAAGCATCACCTTACCAACTGCTTGCCTGAAAGATGCAACAGTGTGTTTGCCATTGTTAGAGAGATTTCAAAAGCACTGCCCCTACCTCAGCACAGGCTCTGAGTTCAGCTGCAGCCGAGAAGAAAAGTTGATATCTGTGGTGCTAACTTTTTCCTAACTGAATTTATTCTTTCGTCCCGCTTCGCAGCTATGTCAAAAATGTGTGTATAGTAATGAAAACCAAGCCAGAATCGCATCACAACACTCACTAAGCATTCTAACTTTTATAAATCTGTCAACCTTTTACAAACAGCAGGCTCACTATAGCTGTCAGGAGCAGGCATTACTTTGCATAAGAGTTTTTATTCAACTATTTTTAACACGCCACTATTATTTAGTAGTGTACATTTAGAGAAACACCAAAATCTTCTGGTCGTGCCTCATCAAACCACTCAAATATTCAGATTTATTCCTGCCCACACTCAAAGTTCATGACACACACTGTTAATTTACAGCATTTAGTCTAAACTGGCAAAGCAAGGAGTTTGATGACAGGTATAAAAGTGTATGACAAAGGTTGAATTTTGTATGGGATTATCTAGCAGGGTCAATTTGGATGTAGGAAAAATAACAACCCACTGTAATGTTAACACCATAAAGTTCATACTCACCCATAAGAGAAGTGAGCCCATAGGTATATGAAAAATGAGAGAGCCAGTCAGTGTGTTTATTAAGTTCTCTCCTGCAACCATTTTAAGTTAGAAGGTAGGCCAGGATAAAAGTGTATAGTAGATGTGAACTTTTTAAGTGTGATTTATGGAGCTGCTATGATTGAAGTGTCAGGATTTATGGCCAGACCTGCTGACAGCAATTACTCCCCAAACACTAATGCAACTGAAAACTCTCCTGTGATAGATCTGGTTATTAATGCAAGTACACAGGTATGCAGCCACTAAGGGCTCCGTGGAAAGGTTAAATTTATCATGGTGACATTTTCTTTGTATTATGCTACCAATGTGACCAAGGGACAGTGGAAGGAGATGCACAGCGATGCCCTCCAGTAGTACACCTATCCCTCAAATATTGAAATAGAAAAAACAACAACAAAAAAAGCTGCATTTCTAACTTAAATGTATAGATTTCTTTTGCAAGGTCGTCTCCAAAAATAATATTACCATTATTTTTACAAGAACAAACAGATCTAATAATGAGGTTACTGTCACATTAACTTAATGCTGATTAGTTTTCATCTCCCATTTAAATAAAAAAATCCCCCAAAACAAAGATCTACTAGAAAAGTTGTTTATCAAACAACAATAAAAAAAAGAACAAGGATGTTTATTTCGTTATTCTGAAGTGCTGCCAGGAAAAACTCTGGATGAAATAATCATCTTTGTAATATATTTAAACGCTGTTTGAAATTAATCATACCAGTTTCTACCTCGGGACATCAGAGTCCTGTCATGTACAAACTTGTCACATTATTTATGTGAACTGAAAAAAAGTGTGCGCTTAATCAATGTTTTGTGTGTGTGTGTGTGTGTGTGTGTGTCCATGTGTTTTAATATCCAGGTTTGTGTGTCTGCCAGTTTCGCATCTTGTTCTCTGCACAAAGATAGAAGCTGTACAGTGACTTCACAAAACATAAATGAGAAGATAAAAGAAAGAATTTATGTTACATGAAAAGACTGACATAAAATAAAAAAACAAAACAAAAACAAAGTAGCTATTCTTTTTATGTCTGCACAAACAGCTTCAGGTTCATACTTGAAGTGCTTACAAAGAAAAATGTCTCTGCAATCTCAGTTTTATTTACGAAGCTTAAAAAAATGAATAGAACTGTAAAACAGTTTCCTGTTAAATGACCTTAATGGATCCATGTTTGAACCCATGTGGTGAGCCATGGCTTCTTGTTTCCCGTGTTTCCTGCAGCATTCAAGCACCTTGGGGTTGATGTTTTAATGGAGTGTGGGAGGCAGACTCCTGGGTGTTTCTGCATTATAATCCAGACTCTCCAGAACTCAGCGTGGTCATGTGTGTTGAATGCAAATGCAAGCTGAAGAGAGAGCACCTCAATTCTGAACTCTGCCTAAGATTCATTTGTTCAGAACACTAAACTAGCTTGAAGATGCAGTGAAGCCTCCATGCTTCTGTAGAGTAAGTGTTATCCCGTGGCCTGGGGTTAAGTTGGGATTTGTAATGTGGGTGGGGGCTCTCTAGTTTGAGGGAAAGTTTGAAGACTGAATGTGCCGTGGCTGACTCCCCAGATAGTTTAGGCCCAATTTAACCCCTGGCTGTAGCATCTGTTCTTGCTAGGCATCCATTATTCCTGGGAATTTTAAATAAATTTAAGCTTCTTATATATTTTACTTTTGCGACTCATAACAAGCAAAATATTTTGGTATTGCGAAAAAGAGCCAAAGTGATTAATTACACCTGTTGTGAAAACAGAAGGTTATTGTTTTTACATCATGATGGAAATGGAGAGCAGCGCTAATGTGCTCTGAGGTGTTGCACCTGGGTTTCCCGTGGTGAGGGGCCCCACCCTCTCTGAGAACATTTTGGAAGAGAAATGAGTAGTTTGTGTGTCCTCACTCCTCTGACAGCTTAGTCTGTGCTTTTAAGGATTTTATAAGATGTCCAGCATTATTTGTAATTTTGGTAAAAACCAGTTTT